>NC_074697.1:45749785-45882285 GCF_029448725.1 Salvelinus fontinalis | reverse complement strand
AATCTGAGGAAGGGTACCAAACATGTCTGCATAATTGAAGGTCCCCAAGAACACAGTGGCCTCCGTCATTCTTAAATGGAAGAAGTTTGGAACCACCAAGACTTTACTTAGAGCTGGCCGCCCGGCCAAACTGAGCAATCAGGGGGAGAAGGGCCTTGGTCAGGGAGGTGACCAAGAACCTGATGGTGACTCAGACAGAGCTCCAGAGTTCCTCTGGTGGAGTTCTGCAGAGATGGTTGTCCTTCTGGAAGGTTCTCCCATCTCCACAATCAGGCCTTTATGGTAGAGTGGCCAGACGGAAGCCACTCCTCAGTAAAAGGCACATGACAGCCTGCTTGGAGTTTGCTAAAAGACACCTAAAGACTCTGACCATGACGAACAATATTCTCTGGTCTGATGAAACCAATTGAACTCAATGCCAAACGTCACGTCTTGAGGAAACCTGGCACCATCCCTACAAATGGTGATGGCAACACCATCATGCTGTGGGGATGTTTTTCAGCGACAGGGAGACTAGTCAGGATCGAGGGAAAGATGAACGGAGCAAAGTACAGAGATCCTTGACGAAAACTAGAGGTCGACCGATTATGATCTTTCAACGCCGATACCGATTATTGGAGGACCAAAAAAAGCGGATACCGATTAATCCAATTTTTTTACATTTTTTTTTTTAAATTACAAATATAGATATATAAATATACACTGCTCAAAAAAATAAAGGGAACACTAAAATAACACATCCTAGATCTGAATGAATGAAATATTCTTATTAACCTGTTGACAGAGGGCGCTGTTTTCACTTTGGGGGAAAATCGTGCCCAATTTAAACGGCCTCCTACTCAATTCTTGCTCGTACAATATGCATATTATTATTACTATTGGATAGAAAACACTCTATAGTTTCTAAAACAGTTTGAATTATATCTGTGAGTAAAACAGAACTCCTTTTGCAGCAAACTTCCTGAAAGGAAGTGGAAAATCTGAAATCGATGCTCTGTTCTAGGGCCTGCCTATTAATGTCCTTGATATTTATTAGTATAGATGCACTTCATTCGTCTTCCACTAGATGTCGACAGGCAGTGAGAGAAGAAATGGAGTGAATAACTTGATCTGGGGTCGAATAAAAGCTCTCGGCATGTCGTGTCACCAGTTTCCTGTTTTCTGGAGAGCGCGTGAAGGGACCTGGTTTTGCCTTCTGTACAGCTGTCGTTATGGACGACTAATATCTCCGGCTTTGATTTTATTTGATACATGTGACAATATCATCGTAAAGTATGTTTTTTCAATATAGTTTTATTAGATTATTGAAATTTATTCGGGACGTTAGGCGTGTTGTGTGCCTTTGTTCAGGAAGGAGAGCTTTGCGCTACTTTGCTAGCTTTCCGTGCTAATTGACTGGAGAAGAGGACATTCTAAATCCAAACAACGATTGTTCCCGACAAAGGACCCCTTGTACAACATTCTGATGAAAGATCATCAAAAGTAGGACCCATTTTATGATGCTATTTCATATATCTGTCGAACATGTTGTACTAGTCGTTTGCGCCCAGATTTTGGGTACTCTCTCGCTATACCTAAGCTGGATGTCGTAATGAAGTTATTTTTAGAATTCTAACACGGTGATTGCATTAAGAACTAGTGTATCTATCATTTCCTATACAACATGTATTTTCTAGTAACGTTTATGAATAGTTATTTGGTCAGAATAGCTGAGTGTCATAAAAATATCCGCACATTCTGGGAAAAAGATGCTACGTTGGCACAATGTATAACCACTGATTTCAGCTCTAAATATGCACATTTTCGAACAAAACATAAGTGTATGTATAACCTGATGTTATAGGACTGTCATCGGATGACGGTTTATGAAGGTTAGTGAAAATTAATATATTTTGCTGGTTTATTCCCTATCGCTAACGTGCCTATTGCTATCGCTAACGTGCCTTGATGAATGAATGCGGTAGTGTGGTAGGCTATTGTAGTAAGCTAATATAATGCTATATTGTGTTTTCGCTGTAAAACACTTAAAAAATCGGAAATATTGGCTGGATTCACAAGATGTTTGTCTTTAATTTGCTGTACACCATCGATTTTTCAGAAATGTTTTATGAGTATTTAGGTATTCCACGTTGGTCTCTATAATTACTCTGGCTGCTTCGGTGCTATTTTTGACGGTAGATGTGATGGTAGCTGCAATGTAAAACTGATTTATACCTCAAATATGCACATTTTTCGAACAAAACATAGATTTATTGTATAACATGTTATAAGACTGTCATCTGATGAAGTTGTTTCTTGGTTAGTTAGGTTGGCTTTGTGCATGCTACCTGTGCTGTGAAAAATGTCTGTCCTTTTTTGTATTTGGTGGTGAGCTAACATAAATATTTGTGGTGTTTTCGCTGTAAAACATTTTAAAAATCGGACATGTTGACTGGATTCACAAGATGTGTATCTTTCATTTGCTGTATTGGACTTGTTAATGTGTGAAAGTTAAATATTTCTAAAAAATATCTTTTGAATTTCACGCTCTGCCTTTTCAGTGGAATGTGGGAGGAGTTCCGCTAGCGGAACGCCAGAGCCAGACAGGTTAAATACTTTTTTCTTTACATAGTTGAATGTGCTGACAACAAAATCACACAAAAATGATCAATGGAAATCAAATTTATCAACCCATGGAGGTCTGGATTTGGAGTCACACTCAAAATTAAAGTGGAAAACCACACTACAGGCTGATCCAACTTTAATGTAATGTCCTTTAAAACAAGTCAAAATGAGGCTCAGTAGTGTGTGTGTGGCCTCCCTACAACGCCTGGGCATGCTCCTGATGAGGTGGCGGATGGTCTCCTGAGGGATCTCCTCCCAGACCTGGACTAAAGCATCCGCCAACTCCTGGACAGTCTGTGGTGCAACGTGGCGTTGGTGGACGGAGCGAGACATGATGTCCCAGATGTGCTCAATTGGATTCAGGTCTGGGGAACGGGCGGGCCAGTCCATAGCATCAATGCCTTCCTCTTGCAGGAACTGCTGACATACTCCAGCCACAACCCAGGGCCAACCGCACCAGCATATGGTCTCACAAGGGGTCCGAGGATCTCATCTCGGTAGCTAATGGCAGTCAGGCTACCTCTGGTGAGCACATGGAGGGCTGTGCGGCCCCACACAGAAATGCCACCCCACACCATGACTGACCCACCGCCAAACCGGTCATGCTGGAGGATGTTGCAGGCAGCAGAACGTTCTCCACGGCGTCTCCAGACTCTGTCACGTCTGTCACATGTGCGTGTGAACCTGCTTTCATCTGTGAAGAGCACAGGGCGCCAGTGGCGAATTTGCCAATCTTGGTGTTCTCTGGCAAATGCCAAACATCCTGCACGGTGTTGGGCTGTAAGCACAACCCCCACCTGTGGACGTCGGGCCCTCATACCACCCTCATGGAGTCTGTTTCTGACCGTTTGAGCAGACACATGTGCATTTGTGGCCTG
This sequence comes from Salvelinus fontinalis, assembly GCF_029448725.1. Lineage (NCBI taxonomy): Eukaryota > Metazoa > Chordata > Actinopteri > Salmoniformes > Salmonidae > Salvelinus > Salvelinus fontinalis. The sequence continues at coordinate 45,878,803 of NC_074697.1, read as the reverse complement.
CTGGAGGTCATTTTGCAGGGCTCTGGCAGTGCTCCTCCTGCTCAAAGGCGGAAGTAGCGGTCCTGCTGCTGGGTTGTTGCCCTCCTACGGCCTCCTCCACATCTCCTGATGTACTGGCCTGTCTCCTGGTAGCGCCTCCATGCTCTGGGCACTACGCTGACAGACACAGCAAACCTTCTTGCCACAGCTCGCATTGATGTGCCATCCTGGATGAGCTGCAGTACCTGAGCCACTTGTGTGGGTTGTAGACTCCGTTTCATGCTACCACTAGAGTGAGAGCACCGCCAGCATTCAAAAGTGACCAAAACATCAGCCAGGAAGCATAGGAACTGAGAAGTGGTCTGTGGTCACCACCTGCAGAATCACTCCTTTATTGGGGGTTTGCTAATTGCCTATAATTTCCACCTTTTGTCTATTCCATTTGCATAACAGCATGTGAAATTTATTGTCAATCAGTGTTGCTTCCTAAGTGGACAGTTTGATTTCACAGAAGTGTGATTGACTTGGAGTTACATTGTGTTGTTTACGTGTTCCCTTTATTTTTTTGAGCAGTGTATATATATATATATATATATATATATATATATATATATATATATATATATATATATATATATATATATATATATACTTCTGTGTATTGATTTTAAGAAAGGCATGGATGTTTATGGTTAAGTATATTCGTGCAATGATCGCAAATGCGCTTTTGTTAAATCATCCCCCGTTTGGCAAAGTTGGCTGTCTTGTTTGGAAGAAATGGTCTTCACACAGTTCGCAACGAGTTAGGCGTCCCAAACTGCTGCATATACCCTGACTCTGTTGCACAGAACGCAAGAGAAGTGACACAATTTCCCTAGTTAAAAGACATTCATGTTAGCAGGCAATATTAACTAAATATGCAGGATTAAAGATATATACTTGTGTATTGATTTTAAAGAAAGGCATTGATGTTTATGGTTAGGTACATTGATGCAACAACAGTGCTTTCTTCGCGAATGCGCTTGTTAAATCACCCGTTTGGCGAAGTAGGCTGTGATTCAATAATAAATTAACAGGCACCGCATCGATTATATGCAATGCAGGACAAGCTAGATAACTACACATGGTTGATGATATTACTAGTTTATCTAGTGATTATGTTTTGATTGATTGTTTTTTTATAAGATAAGTTTAATGCTAGCTAGCACCTTACCTTGGCTCCTTGCTGCACTCGCATAACAGGTAGTCAGCCTGCCACGCAGTCTCCTCGTGGAGCGCAATGTAATCGGCCATAATCGGTGTCCAAAAATGCAGATTACCGATTATGAAAACTTGAAATTGGCCCTAAGTAATCGGAAATTCCGATTAATCGGTCAACCTCTAACCAAAACCATGTTCCGGAGCCCTCAGGACCTCGGACTGGGACAAAGGTTCACCTTCCAACAGGACAACGACCCTCATTATTTTATTTATTTAACTAGGCAAGTCAGTTAAGAAAAAAATCTTATTTACAATGGACTACCCACGAACAGTAGTAGCCCAGCCAAAGCCCGGACTTGAACCCAATCGAACATCTCTCGAGAGACCTGAAAATAGCTGTGCAGCAACGCTCCCCACCCAACCTGACAGAGGTTGAGAGGATCTGCAGAGAAGAATGGGAGAAACTCTCCAAATACAGGTGTGCCAAGCTTGTAGCGTCATACCCAAGAAGACTCCAGGCTGTAATTGCTGCCAAAGGTGCTTCAACAAAAAACTGAGTAAAGGGTCTGAATACTTATGTAAATGTGAAATATCAGTTTTCTAAACTGTTTTTGCTTAGTCATTATGGGGAATTGTGTGTAGATTGAGGGGGGGAAATCATTTGATCAATTTTAGAATAAGCCTGTAACATACACAATTTTGAAAAGGTCAAGGGGTCTGAATAATTTCCCAATCCGCTGTAGGTGTATCGTTTGTTCAACTTTTGAATCAGAAGTTTTTGCTTGGCATACAATTTTAAAGTGTAAAAGGAAGTTATCGTGGAATTGCCCCTTACACGTGTATTTGTGCGTGCACGCTCACAGAATATTAAGTGCACACACACAAAAATAACATTTTGCAGGTAGGGATGGCATGTGAGGATCCATTTCTAACTGGAAGCTTGCTTAAGGTACTTTTACCTTCCAAATTATTACCTACTTAGGGATCTTTTATTTTTAATTTGTTTACCTAGGGAATTTAAACTCCGAGCACAGAGACTCAGGGAGTGGACGCTGATATGTTGTCAACGAAGTCTCGAAAGCTGGAATTATGATTTATTTAAAGCAATCACAAGGACATCTAGATAGATAGCACAGATGACACTGGCCCCAACCCATTACACACACACACCTTCACCACTGACCCCTCTTTACCTTCCACCACCGCCTTACTGCTCCATAACCTATCGCTCAGAGTTGTTATAGCTATTACATGACCGTGAATAAGAGACGGTGGATGTTCATAGCCATACTTTAATATAGCGGCCGACACATCCCTTATCTCGCCCCGGTCCAGGCCAGGCCCAGGGCTTGCGGGCCTCTGCTTAAGGATGACTTGGCCCGGCGTTATCGATCGGCCTGTCATCTCGCCACCACTTAGCTAATGATGTCAGTGTTATCCAGCCGGGAAAACGGCCATAAAACCACAAGCGCCGCCGCCCAGAAGATGGATGGGGCGCTCCAGGGACAGGAGTCATGAGCCGCTCGACTACGACCGCTTCACACGGTCTCTCTTCTCCCTCTCTCGTCTCTTTCCTATCCCTGTCCCCTTTCTCCCCTCTTGCCCTCGCGCTTTAGTGTCTCTCAGACCAACCTGTGCAAAGAACTCTCTTCTTTGTTGTTGATATGGCCAAGAAGACATTTTGAATGATCGCTGTGAGATGCCAATGTAGTGGCAACAAGCAACACATTCAGTCACATCGGATCCATTATTACCCCAAGGAAGTGACCCTAAAGGGCCTGTGCTTTAGGCTAGCTGTGGTTTTGGGGAGGTGAAGTGGATCATCAATCGAGGGGAAATGATCTTTCGGCATCCTGATTCCCCAGGATGCAGCAGGACTCCCAGGGTCCAAAGCTCTTACATCACAGTTAATTTCCTTTTGTAGTTTAGAGTATTTGAGCGCCACCATTTTTTGTAACAGCACTATGAAAACTGAAGAAATGGTGACTTGGATGATAAGAGCAAGAACGCCATTACATTAGCGAGTTGATTCTAGGTCAAAGACTAAAGGCAGATAAGGGCAGGACCGTTTATTGCAAGTGGTTCATCATTGGAGTTCAACCCCATGCCAGGGAGGGCACCTAGTTGAACTACAGCTCAGATATAGACATTGGGTACGGTTACATGCACACAATAATGCGATTTATTGTGGAAAGTCAGATGAATATAATAGCTAGTTCGATTTTAAAATGTTTACGTGCTTTGCAAGAAGAACGATTTCATCCCGTTTACATGGACACATCTGAAATCGCGCTACTTGATGGCACTCAAAATAAATGTTCTACCACAGCCACCATGTTATTTAAGGGAGACCCATTTGTTTCTGAGTTCGGACATATATCAAGTTATGCGAACTATTTCTAAGATGCATACTTTCAGTTTTTCAGAACTCATTTCACTTGCGCAAAAGAGGGAGGCTGGAGCTCCGATTTTAAAGGGGTTACATGTCCTAATAATTTGTAAGATTGCTCAGAAAACCAGGTGTTTTAATCTGTGTATGCTTATTTCGATTTTGACCTTATGCTGATTTAAATGGCGCCGATGGAGAGGGCTGCCATGCTTCTAGCTCTTTGGAGTAACTTTGGAGTATTTAGTTAATGTGTCATTTCTTACATTAATTAATAGCCCAGGACTTTTTTTTGTTTGTTATTATATACAGCCGGGAAGAACTTTCGGATATCAGAGCGGCAGTAACTCACCAGCATTACGACCAGGAATACGACTCCCGAATCGGATCCTTTGTTCGTACCCCCCAGGGCAATTGAACTGATTCCAGAGGCTGTTCCAAAACACTGCTGGTGCTGATTGTGGACTTCAGGGAGCACACCCCTATCCACATCGACGGGTCTGCAGTGGAGAAGGTGGAAAGCTTCAAGTTCCTCGGCGTGCACATCACTGACAAACTAAAATGGTTCACCCACACAGTCAGTGTGGTGAAGAAAGCGCAACAGCGCCTCTTCAACCTCAGGAGGCTGAAGAAATTTGGCTTGGTGCCTAAAACCCTCACAAACGTTTACAGATGTACAATTTGAGAGCATCCTGTCGGGCTGTATCACCGCCTGGTACGACAACTGCACCACCCACAACTGCAGGGCTCTCCAGAGGGTGGTGCGGTCTGCCCAACGCATCACCGGGGGTAAACTACCTTCCCTCCAGGACACCTATAGCACCCAATGACACAGGAAGGCCAAAAAGAGGACAACAACCACCCGAGCCACTGCCTGATCACCCCGCTATGATCCAGAAGGCGAGGTCAGTACAGGTGCATCAAAGCTGGGACCGAGAGACTGAAAAACAGCTTCGATCTCAAGGCCATCAGACTGTTAAATAGCCATCACTAGAACATTAGAGGCTGCTGCTCTATATACATAGACTTGAAATCACTGACCACTTTAATAAATGGAGCACTAGTCACTTTAATGTTTACATATTTTGCATTACTCGTGTGTGTGTGTGTGTATACTGTATTCTATTCCACTGTATCTTAGTCTATGCCGCTCTGACAATTGCTCGTCCAAAGATGTATATATTCTTAATTCCATTCCTTTACTTTGTGTGTGTTAGATATTACTGCACTGTTGGAGCTAGAACACCATCCTATTGCTACACCCACAATAACATCTGCTAAACACGTTTATGTGACAAATACAACCTGATTTGATATGCAGAATAAGGAGGTAATGCCGTACTCAGCCTACTGACATAATCAATTTATTGAATTATTAGTGTGCATGTAAACGTACTCGTTGTCTGGTTCAAAGAAGGAAAATGACCGTAACTCCACGTTGACTCTATTTGAGGTTCTTTTCCACCATGTTGATTGTCGTGTACTGTATGTCATGGAGATGAAAGGGGGAAACATGGCTGAAGAATGAAAACATTTCCGTGGGGCAGTTGTTTTGAAATGTGGAGGGAGCTGCTCGGAGTGCTAGCAAGATTCCACACCATGGCTTGGATTAGTCGCGGCCATGCAGGGGAGCACAATGGAGGCCTCGTCACCCAATCAGGTAAAAGGCGGTTCAGAATGCTGTCCGTCTGGTTGGGATGTGCTAGGCCCTGTTCTATTCCACTGTGACTGACTGGTTTGACGATGGGAGGGTGTGACGACGAGAGGGGGAGGTGGAGAGAAGGAGAGATGAGGCTCTCTTTAATCTGCATGGGGGTGTTGACATGAACGTGTCTAGTTTGTGACATTGCTTTGTGTGTAGGACAGTTGCCTGTTTGTGTGTAGGTTTTATAGTCATGCTTTCTGTGACGAGCCTGCCCTTGAACCAGAGATTGCCTGAATTATACATTAGTGCACATGCACTCAGTTTTACAACTCTATGATGGTTTGATAAACGAGGGCCATTGAGTGCACATAGTTACATACTCATGCTATGTCATCTCTAAATCCTGTAGTGCCCTCTACTAGAAAGTACCACTATGTTGCCATAGCAGAGCAGTTTCTGGAAAATTGTGCAATGCTGAGTACACACACATCCAATTTATGGAGCACTGAGCCCAATGGCACATCCATGGGGCCTCTCCCCGCCATCCCTGGGGGTCAGAGTTTGTAGGAGACAGTCCTCAATGGTTTAGGATGTAATTCCGGAATAAGGGCGGGAAGTGGTGGTGGAGGAGGAGGAGGAGCAGCTCGCTGTTGCTTAGTTTGTCAGGTTTGGGCTGCGCTCTAAAGGCGTCAGCATGCTTCAGTTCGGCTGGTGGGTAGCCGAAGTCGGCTAGGCGACCCGAACGAGTGTGCTCGCGTACTCTCTTAAAAGAACTTCACTTGAAAAACGAGCAAAAAGCAGCAATAGTACTTTGTCCATTTTTGAGACGCCGTAGCCTCAAAATAGTCGGAGTTAATCTAAGATAACTCAAATCTGTCTTTAATTTTGATGTTTTTGCAGAGGTGGTCTTAGCCGATCAATTCTACAGTAGATGGTGCAGTACTTCCGACTGGGGAAAGTGCATGAAAACGAGTGGTCTATGAATGACAACGGGCTTTACTGAAGAATCCCTACTGTTGACCAATCACCGACGAAGGGACGTTGACTTCAGCTAAATATAATGTGCCTGAACAACCCCCCTCCCCAAAAAAATACAAAGTAAAAACTCCAGTCCAAAATGAACAACTGCAAAATGTCGTCATAACATATACACACACTCTACCAAAGTGTTTTGGCTGAAGTGTGTGTGTTTGGCGTAATGAGCATTGGCGTTTTGTGCAACACCCTCTGGTTCTCACTGGGATCCTATGACCTCTAAACCCTGACCTCTATGGCCCAGAAGAGCAGTGATGACTAATGGCCATGGCAAATTAATAAAAAATGAAGGGCAAGTACACTATTTGTTCTTAGTTGAGGGTTCGAGTTAGTAAATGTTTGCAATGGGGACGAGGTTCGGATATGCCTTGGAAAGCATGCTTAGGAAGTGCCGGCCGTGTCTCACTCCTTCTATGATGACATTTCTCCGCTTCCAAGACTGCACAGCTAGGTCTGCCTGTTTGTTATTTTATCATCTATTTTCTGTTGAGTTGTTTTGGAGGGTGGGGGGTTGTTTTGCATGCTGCAGGGGATGTTGATGGCTCAGACTGCTGTAGGAGGCTGTGGGGCTGTACTCTAGGGGCTGGCTGGCTGATGTACTGTGGTAAATAATGCAACGTAATCACAGCTGGGGCACGGTGACAGTTTCCTGCAGCGCGTGTGGAGAGAGATCTACAGAAAGTGAGAGAGCGGCGAGGGAGAGTGACTGACTGCGAGGTAGTTCGAGTGAACGGAGGGATGCTGTGAAAGCCTGCGGGGCAGGACACAAACTGAAAAAGGGCGAGCGAGGGAAGGAACGAGAGGGCAACTGATTCTACACGACAATCCTTCAGATCTCACACACGCACATACACGCTCATCATCATCATCATCATCATCATCATCATCATCATCATCATCCTCATCAGTGTGTTGAATCTTGGTGCGGAGAACATAGCAATAATAGCGCTGTGTCAAGTCCAACTCCTGGATGCGTTTGTAAAGAGCTCTCCCAAATTCAGCTCATAAAGACAAGGCGGACGACAAGTGAGGGATGAGGTTTTGTCTTTTAATCTGGCGCCAGATCGGGAACGATGGGCTTCAGCAGAATGGCTTTAGTGAATTACTGTTCCAGCAATGGGCAAATCCCTCCTATCAGATATGATCTTTCTCTATCCCCTCCATGTGCCTCGTTCTCTTTTCTACATCCGTCAGCCTCTGACACCATCTCTACCTCTACCTCCTTTCTTCCGCTCTAGTTTTTATCTCGACCTCATTCACTCTCATTCCCACCTCGCCCTGTTTTATTTCTACCTTTTTTTTTTGTAGGTGGGCCTGTGCGGTTTTAGTTGTCGCAATCAGCCAAATATCTCTCTGGGACATTTCTTCCCTTCTCTCCATGGCGGGAAACGCTTCCATGTGAGAGGTTGAAATGGAGCGTCCCGGATGAAGTTCTGTGGATTTACACAGTCTACTCGTCAGTCATACTAACTCTTTGTCTTCTAATCCGATCAGTGAATGTTGAACTACGGTTTTAGGGATTCTTCTGGATTTTTGGCAATGAGGCCCTTTATCAACTTCACCAGAGTCAGATGAACTAGTGGATACTGTTTTTTAGCATGTTGGTAGATAGACTTCCAGTCATTGCGCTATGGGTAATGCTAGTTAGCATTGTATAGCGAAACTACGTATAACTTTCTTCATACTGGACAGCGACATAAACATGGTATCCACAAGTTCCTCTGACTCTGGGGAAGTAGATAAAGGGCCAAAATCCCCGAAATATCCCCGAAATATCCCTGTTAATAGGACAGACCAGTGTCTGAGGCGGTGGCAATCTTGCCTGGCCCAGTGGTGTGTAATCACATTGATGATGTAACATCCTGTCTCGGTGATGGAGGTAGTACTTGTGTTTAGGCAAGGGGGGGTGTGTGTGAGCACATGTACATGTTTTAACTTCCTAGCTGGCCCGAAGGAGCTCTGGCATGGCAAACACGCTGAAGTTAACCCCCCCCCCCCCCCCCCCCCCCATGTCTGAACAGTGCCTTCAAACGGCGACGGCCACAAAGCTGCCACGGCTCCAGGGTGAAATATGGTATATATCCAACCACACTGGGCTGCTGTTCCCTCTGCGCTTTTAACCGCCACCAACCAGCTAATTACAGGTAGCACCGACCAAGCTCCCTAGTGACACGTTCTGTGTCTCATAACGACACAAACTGCATGCACCTCCGGTGTCAAAGGTTAACAACCACCTTTTGTCAATGGAATCGGGGCGGCCTTAAATGGGTGGTTGTATCTTTTGGGGGTGAGTAGTAGCCTCAGCCTTGGTCGTCAAATATGACATTATAAAGAAGATGCTATTATGAAGACCGTTATTGGTAAGCGGGAGGTTGCTAGGGACGATCCGCCATGTTGCGCACATCCACGCCTCCTGTTGTCTCGTAGAAGTCTGCCCTCTCCGACGCCTCTGCATGAAGCTAATCTCCTTGGCATGTAAAGGACACGCAGAATGAATTTGTGTAGTTTGCCACTGGAAGAAAAGGAAGAAATCTTTTGAACAGGTTGACAGATAAGGCTCTTCTCCTTTCTGTGTGGCGGTTTTAAGCCACGTTAAGCTGCTTAATTAGTCATAATCTACAGGCCCCAGGCTGAGGCGGAACTAAAGAAGTTAAAATACGCAAATTCCATCCCACCATCGCCGCCCGCCCACCGCCTGGAGTTGGACATGACTGGAGGAGAGATGGAGAGACTCGTCCCCCAGAATGAGGGAGGGAGGAAGACGAGGGAGTGGGGGACAGCACAAGGGGTTAGAATGCATAGGTGGAGAGAGGGGATGATTTTAAATTTTGGTTCAGAGAAGGTCATGGATTTTGATAGGGTAGTTGTCCTATTGGAGGGCTATTTAGGGACCACCTCAAGCCTTGTGTGATCATTTCAGTTAGGATGAATTTACACTGTTTGCAAAGCCCACTGTATGTGATTACACATGCTTTTGTGTTGGGGTCTGTGCGTGTATTAGGAGTGATTGTGTGTGCTGTATAGGTCGTTAACCCGTAGTGTGTTGTGAGGGATCCTGCCCTGGGGCTGTGGCTGCCCTGCTCCCCCCCCCCCCATGTTGGAAGTGCTTCTCCTGTTAGTGACACACTTCCTGCCTTTCCCATCTGACCCTCAGGCTGCCCTGGCACTGCCCACTGATGTGTGTGTCTGTCCTATTCCCCTTTCCCCTCTGACCCTGGGGCTTCTCTCTCGCTCCCCCCCCCCCGTAGGTCTCAGTCCATATTCCCCGCTCTCCCCTCCCCCACTGTGTATCATAAGGGCTATAGTTTACTGTCCCTCTCTCAACGCTTGCTATAGCAAAGAGGCTACATCCCAACGTCCCAAATGATGGAACAGACGGGAAATGTAGGCTGGAGGATCGGCCAAAATGTACTGTAGGTCTGACCTTTCCTCGTCCTTCGTTCCCTCTTCCCCTACAGACCTTGATTTGTCTTAGAAATTGTCATTACAAGCTCTGCAGCGACAGTCTGTTTTATTCTATAGTGTTTTGTAACTTAGCTGTTATTCTTTTAAACTGCGGTCACTTTGTCTCAGAGGAGTGGCCTCTGTGCTCGCTCCAAACATGCATTAGCTGTCTGAGAGAGATTTCAGTCATCCATTGTTGAGTTTCATCATCAGAATGAATGCAGAGCTTTGGTGGAGAAATGACCTCGCTCTTATTTTGAGGCCCTCTTTCCCCCCCCCCCCCTCTCTACCTATCCGTCTTCCTCTTTCTCCTCCGTCTCTCTCCCTGTCTTTCCACCTCCCTCTCGCTCCCCTTCTCTCTTTCTCACCCTCGTCTTAAGGACAGAGACCATTCCCACGGCTCCACAGTATCACATAACCACTCAGTGAAGCACAGGGGGCTGCTGTATTGTGGTCTTACTTGATTAGACTCATCACTGTGTGTGATGCTGGAGGCTGCTTTGTTTTGCTGCTGAATGTGCCGTTCCACCGAGAGGAGAGGAGGAGAGCAATGACCTCTACTCCTTCGGAGGGGGGAAGATAGCTCTGTGTGTGTTAGAAATGCTTAGGTGGACAAAAGCCGTATCTTCTACAAACACAGCACCTGGTAGCCTGCCTCCTTCTATTCATTGACCCGGTGTGCTTGTGCGCGTGTCAGACGAAAGGCACATGTGCAATTGCTTTGAAAAGGAGAGCACACCCTTCAGCTCTTATTACCCTAGTGTTCCTCTTTTACAGAACACGCGGACACATGCGCGCACACACACGCGCTGAATCCCTGCAGTGCAGCACTTTAAAACATGCATGGGGAGGTTTCATGGCACAAAAAAACGAACAAAAAAAGACTACAAAATATGATTTATTGTTACGTACACCGGATACGTGCAGTGGAATGTCTTTTTTTTTTTTTTTGCAGTTTCACCCGTAGTATTTTGGCGCCCCCGGAACAAATTAGGGTTAAGTGCCTTGCTCGAGGAGACGTCGTTAGGATTTTTTCACCTTGTCGGCTCGGGTATTTTAACCAGAAACCTTTCGGTTACTGGCCCAACGGTCTAACCACTAGGCTACCTGCTGCCCTAAACCTTCGGAGGGAGGGGCCAGGTCTGTGCAGTACTTCCTCTTGTGTGGTGATGCTGGTATTTCTCACATTAGCCTGTTACTCTGTTAACGTCATACACACAGTTAAACACCACACTGCTGAGGACGCATATGACATTCATACAGGCATATAGACTATTGGGTGACCTAGAGTGACCGAAAGTTAACTTTGAGGGCCTTTGGAATACCTTACTATGCACACACCATCTGTACCTCCACCAATCCCATCAGAGAACTCCGGTTTAACCAAATCCTACACACACACACACACACACACACACACACACACACACACACACACACACACACACACACACACACACACACACACACACACACACACACACACACACACACACACACACACACACACACACACACACACACACACTAGGAAGGAAAGCGTTGTTTACACTCACAAAGCCATCCATGCTACTATTGACCGCTAATCTCTGGCTAACCCAACCAATATTTTAACTGTCTTCCACAGTCTTCTGTTTGTCTGTGCCCCTGCTCACAAAGTCCCGTTCATATCAGGGGAAATGAGACACCAGGGGCAGGTTGGTAGGGTAAATTATGGTGAGTGCTATTGGCTAGACTGAGAAGTTAAAGCAGTGGTGCAGTGTCTCAGGGCGCTCCCAGGACTTCATTGGTGTTACAAAGGTGTATTTTGGATAAAGTCGGGAGATTACGCTTTTGATCTCACTTCCACCCTTTTAATTCCATTTCTCTCTCCCCTTTCCCTTCATCCTGTCTCCAAGTTCCTTCCCCCTTTCCTTTTTTTGTAATTTCCCCCCTCTTTTTAGTCCTCCATCTCGGTTTTTCTGTCTCTCGCGTCCTTGTAGTGTCAGATAGGGGAGAGAACATGCACGCGCACACACACAGGTTGAAATAAAGAAGCCCCCTTATCTTCCCCACCAGAGTCTCAGATACTGCGCTCGCATTCAAATTAATATGCCCCCCCCCCCCCCCGCCCCCTCACACGCAAACATGCGCCACACACGCACGCCCCTCTGCGCTATCTCTGTCGTAGCGTTGCTTGTGTGTGCTGTATGCTAAGCTCTGTGTGTGCTGTATGCTAAGCCCTGTGTGTGCTGTATGCTAAGCCCTGTGTGTGCTGTATGCTAAGCCCGGTGTGTGCTGTATGCTAAGCCCGGTGTGTGCTGTATGCTAAGCCCGGTGTGTGCTGTATGCTAAGCTCGGTGTGTGCTGTATGCTAAGCTCGGTGTGTGCTGTATGCTAAGCTCGGTGTGTGCTGTATGCTAAGCTCGGTGTGTGCTGTATGCTAAGCTCGGTGTGTGCTGTATGCTAAGCTCGGTGTGTGCTGTATGCTAAGCTCGGTGTGTGCTGTATGCTAAGCTCGGTGTGTGCTGTATGCTAAGCTCGGTGTGTGCTGTATGCTAAGCTCGGTGTGTGCTGTATGCTAAGCTCGGTGTGTGCTGTATGCTAAGCTCGGTGTGTGCTGTATGCTAAGCTCGGTGTGTGCTGTATGCTAAGCTCGGTGTGTGCTGTATGCTAAGCTCGGTGTGTGCTGTATGCTAAGCTCGGTGTGTGCTGTATGCTAAGCTCGGTGTGTGCTGTATGCTAAGCTCGGTGTGTGCTGTATGCTAAGCTCGGTGTGTGCTGTATGCTAAGCTCGGTGTGTGCTGTATGCTAAGCTCGGTGTGTGCTGTATGCTAAGCTCGGTGTGTGCTGTATGCTAAGCTCGGTGTGTGCTGTATGCTAAGCTCGGTGTGTGCTGTATGCTAAGCTCGGTGTGTGCTGTATGCTAAACTCTGTGTGTGCTGTATGCTAAACTCTGTGTGTGCTGTATGCTAAGCTCTATGCTTGTGTGCTGTATGCTAAGCTCTGTGCTTGTGTGCTCTATGCTAAGCTCTGTGTGTGCTGTATGATGCTAAGCTCTGTGTTTGTGTGTATGCTAAGTTCTGTGCTTGTGTGTGCTGTATGCTAAGCTCTGTGTGTGCTGTATGCTAAGCTCTGTGCTTGTGTGTATGCTGTATGCTAAGCTGTGTGTGTGTATGCTGTATGCTAAGCTGTGTGTGTTTGTGTGTGTGTTCCCAGTGCTCTGACTCCTGTCACTGTAAGGGAATGTACTGTCCCCAGGGCCAAGCAAGGTGATGGGTTTGTCACAGTAGTCAGGTCCGGCTCCCTGTGTGAGGGAGAGCAAGTGCGGTCCGCTTGTTTGAGCATTCATGTCTTAGAGTGTGATATGTTTCTGGGGGGAGTTTCTTTTGGCAAATATGAACTGTGTGAGAACGTTAGCGCGCTTCTGTGTGAGGGTTTGTGCCTTCACATGCCGCCTTGCATGTGTGCGTGCGTGTGCTCTCGCCGAGGTTGTCTGACGTCCCTTTTTTTTTTTTGTCGCAGTCACACCTATATGATGGCCTGTGGGTCACACCCGCTGGATCAGATTAATGCTCTGTTCATTTGGACGAGTGATGTAGGCAGAGATGGGGGGGGGGGAGATGGAGCCCTGTGTCTCTCTCTCTCTCGCGCTCGCTCTCACGTCTGGGAGCGAAGGAACCCTTTTTTTTTGTTAAAGGGCTGTTGTGGCAAATGACCGTGTCTACGCACACATTGAGAAAAGGTAGTATGAACAACATTTACCCCACGGAGGCGGCATGATTTAATGGACAATGTGAAATGTGAGCACCTCCTGTTTATAGCTGTCTTTTTTTTTTTATTTTTTTTTTTATACAGCCGTTTGACGCTTGTATTCTATTCCCATCAGGACTACTTCAAGAGAGGAGGAGGAAACTCCTGTAGTGTCCCTCTTCTATGTAGATGACTTTGGATCAGCTTACGAAAGGAATGTTTCTCAACACTTTTGAACTGTGGCTGAGAGTCTCTGGCCTATCTGTATGCTTGTTTGTGTCTCCCTTGTCGGACTGTAACCTGTGTCTTTTGGTTTGGTCCTGCCTGTGTGTAATCTGTCATTGCACTCTAGGAACCTGTATGTTGGTATCCTGTCTGTGGGCTATATTTTTATTTATTTAACTAGGCAAGTCAGTTAAGAACTTAATCTTATTTACAATGACGGCCTACCCCGGCCAAACCCGGGCGACGCTGGGCCAATTGTGCGCCGCCCTATGGGTCTGGATTCAAACCAGGTACTGCAGTGATGCCTCTTGCACTGAGATTCAGTGTCTTAGACCGCTGCGCCACTCGGGAGCCCATGGAGGCCTGTCTGTTGGCTGTCAGTGGGCTGTAGGAATCTGTCTGTCTAAATCTGGTGTAGGACCCAATGTTCACAGGCCTGTTTCAGGGGCCTCGTGTCATTATCGGAGCTCACTGGAGACTACCAGATTTCCTCTGTTTTACCATAGTGTGTGTGTTTGGGGGGGGGTGGGTGTTAATGTAACAAGGGTCAGGTGTAACAGGTAGGCCTACATTATATTCACAGTACATAATCCTTGGTTGGCTGAGTGCAAGTGGCAAAAAAACAAAAAAATATGTGGTGACATTCAAGTCATCAATATGTTGCAAACTAGCAACAAGATAGCCTCATGTTTGTGATGGGTAACCCTCAGCCTATTTATGTATAGCTGCTATGCTGCATCAGATGGCCAACATCAGGTGATAATGCTTATTGCTGAATAGCACACCTGATAATATGGACCAATATGTTATTGGGCTCATTTCTGAAGGGGGAATTTATAGTTTTAGATCTCGGCATAATTTTATTTTCATTCATTTTGGGGTAGAATGGCCTTTTTTTAATCACCAGAACTTTCACAGTCATGCTCCCACACCCCCCCGCCACCACCCAAATCCCAATTTAACCAGTACATATTCCGGTAGACTGTATGCATGCCCCTGGGGATAAGGGCTTGATTGAACACATACAGGGCTGGCTTTAAATGCTTTGGCTGTTGTCTTTGCAAGCCTTAACGGATAATCTGTGTTCATCAGGTAGATGCTTTGTTCATGGTAAGACGCCCGTGTTCTCCGATAACACTACAGTCTAATGAAGAATAAAGCCAGCAGCGTGTTATTTAATAAATCAAACAATACGCCGTATTTTGACCTTCCTGGGCGACACTTTAGCTAACCCCATATGATATGGCTATTGGAGTAGGAACTTTGGTACAGGGAGGCATAGCTACCCGGGGGGGGGGGGGGGGGGGGGGGGGTCTAAATGGGACTCTGTGTGTAGACATGTGGCTTGATGAGGTGCATGGCGCACACAGACTGGCTGATAGCTATTGAGAGTAATTTATTGCTGAAATTAACATGGGCACAGGAGGAAATGTGTAGGTTTTCCACCTGCTGGATATTTAGTGCCATAAGGCAATATTTTCTTTCCATTTAGTTTCTTGCCTCAGCTGTTCTGTTGGTCCAAATATATGCTTTTTTTAGTCAAAATGTTTGGTTTTTATTTAGCTTAGCTCTTTCACTTGTTTCTAGCTGTTTTTCTCAGGCTAAGCGGCTCCCTTGGAGAACTCAACACTAGAGGAGTGGCCCTCCTGGGACATTGGCCAGCCACACTGCTGGTTACCACACCATTTACCATAGCCACTAAAACATAGCTGGAAACTTCTAGGAACATTTGAGATGGCATATGAGAACATTTCACTGATGTTAGGGAAGTGAAGTTGTTAGAATGGGTGTAGTAACTGGTTTTTGGTCTCTAGAGAAGACTTCCATTGGCCTCTCACCACTCTTTTTTTTTTTTTTTTTTTGTCTTTCACCCAGTTCCTTTGAAATCCTTCTTTCCTCCTTCCCTCTTCTCTCATTCATAGCATTTCGTCTCCAGAGTGCAGTGGGAGCTAAGGTTTAATTTGTTTATTTGTTTCTATCCGGACCTTTTTCCCTCAGAGTAGATTTCATCACGTTTGCTTGTTTTCTTCCCCCTCCTACAGCTGGCGTTATGAATGAACCCAGTCAAGGTCGTTTGGTCAGTGTGCCTGTCAAGTCTTACGGAGAGCTTGCACGTATTTTCCTTATCTCCGAGAAAAATCCAGAAGTTGTTGACTCTTCAACCCAACACCCCCCTCCGCTCCCTCTGTTCTCGAATCCCCATGGAGACAGGAGAGAGGGAAAGCCATAAGTCCCCTGCCGCGGAGCAGACACCCGCAGCGTAATCCTTCTTTTCCACCACATGACAATCACAATAATGACCTTAGCCAGGCCTCATTGATGGAGAGAACTAGACAATGGCAGGCAGTTGGAGGGTGTGTGTGCGTGAGGTGGTTTTTGACAGCCCATTGGCGTCTCCTATATCTGAGCCCCTGGATTAGAGAGCTTATAGGTGGAGACCCCAGATGTTTGTGTTAGAGGTGTGCTCTAGCTAAGGTGACGTCACATCAGTGATGGAGTATCTGTGTGGTCTTCCATTACTGGCTGCAGAGGATGCAGTTATATCTGTTTGTTTGGTTAGTCGAGTACAGGATAGTAAAAACCTCCTAGGCCATCCAACGACAACATCTATTTTCCATTCCAGAAGCCTTGATGTCATAGGGCTTGTAGGCTCTGCTTAATTGGCCGATAATTCGAGGCGAGAACCCTGGTAAATGAGGTAGCGGGGAGCAGCGGTGCCAGTCATGAGGCACAGACTGGGGTTTGAGGGGGAGGGGAGAGGAGGGAGGAGAGGAGGGTTTGCATTTGCATGCTGCCTCTAAGCAAACAAATTCAACAGGTGGGGTTCTGAACCACACAGATCAACACAATCAAGGCAACTGTAAAATAATATTTTTCATGCCGTTTCCCCTCTTCTCTCCCTTCCCCCTTCTGCCCTCTGAGACTGAGCCTTCTTGGCTGGATGGTGGTAGTGCTGTCTGCACTTCACTGGTTTAACGCCCCTACCTCTTCTGCTCCATAGCACCCCTTGGCAGAGGAGTGTGGTTTTTGCACAGGCAATGTAGAACTGTTTCACGGGAGCTGGTGTCCTCCAACTGCCATGGCCACGAGGGGAGAGGAGATCTTTGATTTGGGCCTGATAATTGTATAATTCACACCTGAGGTGTTCGTATATCCTGGTCCCAGATCTGTTTGTGTTTTTGCCTACTCCATTATAATTCGCGAGCCAAACATGGCGTGACAATTTCATAAGGAGTTAGAAAGAGAGCAGAAACAGTCCAGCACCCAGGCTAGTGTTAGTCCCTGACATGTCCGCTGCCTACTAGTCCATAACAGTGAGAGCCTCCCTTAACACTGTCACCCAACCCCACATCGGAGATGACCCTTAACCCCCAGCGAGCAACATTCCTCTGAGTGTGTTGTGAGTAGGGGCTGGGTCAGCTGGGCAGTGGACAGATCTAAGTCAATTTCAGCCCTGGACCGGCAGGCAGGCGGAGAAGGCAGGAAGCAGGGCAGAGGCAGAGCTCTAATGGCCGTGCTCCTCCTCTGTCTGGAGGCTTTTTAAAATGGATGAGCAAGCGTAACCCTCCAACCTCTGGACTGCTGTCTGCCCCAGGGCCTGTCAGCTTTCTCCCGTATCTGCTCACACTGGAGGGGAGTCGGACCGCAAAATAAAAACGTACGCACACAAACACATATACCGGAGAGCGAGTTAGGCTGCAGGAGAAACACACATAGGATCTCCTCATTCTGGGTTTCAAGCTTAGCTGTTGCAGGTCTAGTTTGTTTTACAGAACTGAGAAGAGGATGCCATTTTAGCGAGGGGTTATTAAAGCAGCGAAATAGGCTGTTTATCTGTTTGCCTTTTTAGTTCCTCCTACATGAATCACACTGGGGAGAGGGGGAAAGAGAGAGCTAGAGAGGAGGGGGGGGGGGGGGGGGGGGGGGTTGAGCATCTGCAGCCATCTGCCTTTGCACCAAGAGTTGGTTACTGTGGCAACAAGTAAAAAGTAATTATGTCTAATTGACACTATTGCAGGTTCAGGTGTTTTCAATTGTGTCATTTGCTTTGCTCACTGCAGAGTGACTCATCGTCGTCTTTGGCTGCTCTCCGTAAATACTTTCTCTCTTTCTCCCCTCATTCCTGGCTTTCTGTGCACGGCGTGTATCTTTTGGCAGCGCAGAGTGATTTAGGGCGTGGGTCCCTCTCTTCTTCTCTGTCTGTGAGGTCCCCGCCCCACTGCCTCTGCTGTGTTGTTCGTCAGAAGGAGAGAGTGCGAGAACGGTTACACCTGTCCCTGGTTCAGGGGTTTTCCTCCACGTTGAGGCTTTTGAAGTGCACAAGCCCTAAGTAGCCCTGTGTGCCATCAGCCAAGCACAAATGCTAAGTGTTTACCTGAAGCCCGTGTTAACCCTCGTCCTCCCATGCTCCCTTTCTCTCCTCCTCACTTTGTCTTCCTCTGTCTTTTGTCGGCTTTTTTTATGCGTCT
This sequence comes from Salvelinus fontinalis, assembly GCF_029448725.1. Classification (NCBI taxonomy): domain Eukaryota; kingdom Metazoa; phylum Chordata; class Actinopteri; order Salmoniformes; family Salmonidae; genus Salvelinus; species Salvelinus fontinalis. Next base: position 45,860,688 of record NC_074697.1, on the reverse strand, counting down.
CCTCTCGCCCTCTTTTCCTCTCACCCGGTGTCCTCCTCTCTGTATCCTCTGTCCGGTACGTCATGCATTGGGCCTGCCCTGGCTGTGTATCAGAAAGCTTTTAAAAGCTCGGTGTTGTGGACCAGCTGTATTACTCCGTCAGCAGGCTCTATTAGTCCTGTATGAAGTAGAGATTGGAGTGGAAGTGGTGCATCTATTGTTCCTGTTCCATTTACAGCAAAAGGTAACACAGGGTGGCAGTTGTCCAGGCGACCATGTTGACGCGCATAGCTCTTACATACGAAAAACATTTGATATGAAAACACACACACACACACACACCCAACTCCCTATATGTTTGCTAACACCTGGCAGTGTTGTCACATGCACCAGCAACATGTTTAGTTATTCTGCTGTACTCTTTCCCTCCCATTAATCTCTCCCTGTCCCCCTCTTTCTCTCTCTCTCTCTCTCTCCCACATCTTTCGTTCCATATTCTGTTTTAATTGGTCTCCGGCAGTGGTGAAAGTAGATTAACTTCTTCCCGGGTACGGGACCTCCTGTGTGTGCACGTACGTGCACTATTCTATTTGATGGGAGGCAGAACGGTGCATCACACCACACAATTTCAACTAATATAAGGTGTGTTTGTCTCTTTATTGAAATATTATAGCTTACATGGCAATTATTTGCAACCCGGAGAAAATAACAAACATATACAATTTACAGTGGCATAATTCATATCTTCAACAAAATTACATATTTTATGCTGCTCTCACACGTGTTTCTTTTGTTGAATTTTTGATTTCCTTGTAAAAAATCCCCCAGGATGCTCTCACGACCTCTCATTACTACGAGCGGAAAGGCTGAAAGAGAAAACGCAAAATAAGTATGTTTTTAGGTGAACATAATCCATAATGCACCATAGGTTTAGGCTCTCCAATTGTTTATTTGAAACACGGTTGACAAAAAAATGCAACCTACTTTTTACCTCGTGTGAAAGAAAGTTTTCAAGCTGTTTTGAAGTAGTTCTGAACCATATCTCCAATTGGAAGGTTCTGACACAGATCCATGTCTCTGACCTGAAATAGTAAACAACATTAACATAAATATTGATGTGATTACATGAATAATAATTTAACAATAAGCTATAGCTAACAAATGAAACAGCACCAAGAACGTACACATTCCGAATAAGATGTTTTGTCCAGCAAGAAGATCTTGGAGCTCCCTGAGTTTGATGGTATTCCATTTCACAAGTGTCACGATTTGTCGGAAGAGCTCGCTGGCTAGTTGAAATGCAAGGCTCAGTGTCCAAAGCCCCCCCCCCCCCCCCCCCACCCCCACCTACTGTAATCACAATCACACCCTGTGTAACCATGCAATTGAACCAGACTAACAATTCAATTGTAGCCACTCATGATCTCTTAAGCATCACCTCTAGTAAACACGTTGGACCATTATCATATCTGTCTCTTGGATACGGCCTCTTAGTGTCCTCTCCTAGACCACACACAAAATACACGATATCTGAGTTAAAACAGCTGAATATTTGTGAATGAATCATACTCCAATGATGATCTATTTTGAGACTGGAATAAATGAACGTGGGATCTCACAGTATATATGCTACAGCCTATATTCAGAGCCATATTTCTAAATATGTCTCTGCCTAATAAGGTCAATTTGTAACAGGTTAAAGAAATGGACCCACCATGGCAAGATCATTGAGGGTCTGGCGAGTTTGACAAAGATAACACATTTCCTCTTTTCAGTTACTGCATTTAGGATACGCAACTGGGTAAAGAACAATTATACACAGATGTACTAGAAGGGACACATTAAGAGTTACCATGTGTACAGTTAGTTGATAAATCCTGAACACCACTTCTAAACGATGGGCTACCTACCCTACCTTATTTCTAGCGTCCCTCATTGAAATGTCATGAATGAGGTAATATGTAATTCCCAACGTCTAAAATTCCGTTCATTCACCTTCCGTTTCTGTTTAGGATATTTTGCATTCCTGTCCTCTGTCTGCATGTGTGTCTTCTGTGTGCAATGATGCTCAAAGGCAGGTGTAGAGTAAATTTCCTCCCTGTACGGCACTGTCCTGTACACCTTTTTTTTAATGTTATTTAACTAGGCAAGTCTTAACAAATTCTTATTTACAATGACTGCGTACCAAAAAGCTAACGCAACCTAGGGTGGCAGTATGTACAGAGCTGCTTTGCCTCCCTAGGCGAGACAAAAAAATTGCCTCCCTAGGCGAGACAAAAAAATTGCCTCCCCGCTAAACTAGAATAGTTGATTGATGAAACAGCTTGATATCAAGAGAAAAGTCTCAAAAGAAAGGTGAATCATGAAAATAAGTTTTGTGGAAGAATGGACAGAGAAAGTCATTCTTACCATATTTCTCCAATGTCAAACCAGAGTTTCTTGTTTGCAACGAAACGACAGTTTCTGTAGACATCCTTATGAATCTAAGCAAGGCACTTTCAAAAGTTACCTTTCCTCCCAAACAGAGGCTCGATCGACCCATTTTCAGCTTCAACTGCTGGCTACGCATCCACAAGTGCTTCCCAAAAAGCTGTCTTGGATTAAACATTTTCACTTTCTGAAGGCGAGAGAATCTCAACTAATAGGGGCAGGATAGCAAAGTAAATGTTTTGTCTAATATTGAAGGCCGCAGCTCAGCTTCAGAATGATTATAGAGAAGAATCAACATATCCCCATGTTGACCAGTCACGTCATTTGTGGCCATTTTAAAGCTTGTTTCTAGCATAAGGCATCAGAGTTAAAGCATTGTTATGTAATGCTTTATCTTATCTGGATACTTTTTATTAATTTCAAAAATATAAAGCTAACGATAGGTATTACGTCTGGTACATTTGGTCTATGGTCTTCAGAAAAAAACACACAGGCTACTACTCTTTCTACTGTAGACAACGTCATTTATCTTAAAATGATTTTGATGAAGTGTTGGTGGAGCGCTGCAGCGCTGCGTCTCTCCGACAGCACCCTGGAAAGGCGTGCTGGGAATGGACAATGTAAATATTTTGCGCCCCTGCCGTCGTCAAAGTGGGCACTGCTTATCATGGGGCGACATCAGCGCTCACCTAAATAGCCATCGTGCCACTGATTGTTCTCGGGCTAAATTAATGTGAGGTGCTGTGTGATGCTGTAGATGCTTCTTAGTCAGTTTAGCTCGCAAAATGGCGCCCTAGGCGGCGGTCTAATGGGTGGGCCAGCCGTGGGGCCTTAACAGAGTTTTATATTTAGAATCCCTATTAATTCAATAGCATCTCTGTGGGCCTTGTCATATAGATTTTGTCATTTAACTTTTAAAATGCATTACCTTCTATTGTGGCGTAAACTCAATCAATTTTGACGTTTTCATCTGATTGTCAAACAGTCACTTCAAAGGGCTCCTTTACCAGGCTAGCAGCGCACGTTCATCCACTTCCAACATATTTCAAGCCTCCAAACAGTGGTGAATGGAAAGAGACATCTGTTACACAAAACACCAAAAAGTGTAATGATATTTGCCGATTGTCATTAGGCCAGAATAAATGCCTCCACTGCTGTCCACGCGCGTCTCTTTGTCAGCCACTCATCTATGCCTTTTCAAAATATCAGTGTTCTCGTCGAACCGCATCGCATTTTGGCGTGTAGGCTATACCACACGTCTTCAAGTCCATTCTCAAATGGTTCATGCCTCTGACATACGGTAATAAGTAATGTTGTAATAGCCTCCAGTTTTCTTGCCATTTGTTTTAATTATTGTAATCAAATCAAGTTTATTTTATATAGCCCTTTGTACATCAGCTAATATCTTGAAGTGCTGTACAGAAACCCAGCCTAAAACCCCAAACAGCAAGCAATGCAGGTGTAGAAGCACGGTGGCTAGGAAAAACTCCCTAGAAAGGCCGAAACCTAGGAAGAAACCTAGAGAGGAACCAGGCTCATGTTTTACCGGTACGCCACACTATCTCTTTTGCTGGGATGCCGTACCGCCTTACTTTCACCCCTGGTCTCCGGATTCAGTAGTGCATGAATGTTTCTCTTGATAAAACACGATCTAAAACGCTCTCATTTTAAGTGGAGGGCATGATGGTTAATGTGGGGGCTTGTGTGTGAGCAAGTGTGAATCTCGGGTATCTTTGCTGGAGCATATGGTGTGCCATGAGTGTATGTGTGAATCTGCGTGTACGCGTGTGAAGGCCATCTGTCCCCTAGCTATAGCTATTGGGTACAGAGCTCTCTCATTGGTGTTACTCTTTAAAGTCTCCCCCAGGACTTCACGACACCTGTTTGGTTCCCACGAAAGGTTGTAGGCTGCAGGTCCAGGCAGATTACCACTGAGTAAGACTCTTAACCTAGATAGCAGCTGTGCGTGTACTGTGGGGAATATGAATGGACACTGTGAAAACTGTCTCGCAATACAAGTCACTCTGGCAGGAAGCTAATCATAATATTTCAGCAGCTTTCTTTCCTAGAACCAGCTGGGAAATGCCCCTGACAGCTCTCATTAGCCCCGACTCTGGTTCAGTTCGACATCTCTGCTGCTAATAGTTTGGGTTAGCATTTAGATGTGGATCAGCAGGTCTGAGGTCAGCATTTTTAACAGTGGTTCTGATGTAAGCAGAGCCTCAGTGATAGGGGGGGGGGGGGGGGGGGGGGGGTGTAAAGGTACAACACCTGTGTTGTCAGACCAATTACACAAGCAATTAGCCTGCAAAGCTCTGACAATCATGTGGGTGACTGGCATCTGGATGGGGAGATAGAGCTACCTCAGAGGGGGATGCTGGGATATTTACACTTCTCTCTCTCCCTGTGTGTGTGTGTGTGTCTTTTCTACCTGTTTGTTTTATGTGGCTAGGTGAGTGAAAGATGCACGCCTGTGTTTATTATTAGTCGTCTGTCTGTGTGGTGCATGGTTTGTTTGCACTCTGTATTGAGTTCGGCTGGGACGGTGGCGGTATAAGGTGTCTCGTCACACCGCGTTTCGCTGACAACCCCTTTACTCCAGAGTGAGATCGGATGTGCTAATGCCAGCTCAGCCTCCCTGCTCGTCTGACAGGGACTGGGGTTGTAGGGTTAGTCAGGAAGACACGCAGCTCTGCTAGGAGAGAGCGAGGGCATACAAATAGCTCTTTGTCCCGGAGAACAGACAGTCATGTCTCTCTGACCTGCTGATGTCTTGCAGCTGTTGACGTTAGCTCAAACCTCTCTTGTCATGTCGGCACGGGCAATTTTGAGTGAATAGGAACACTGTGTTTTAAACGCACACCGACCCAGAGGATGGTGGGTAGCATGTTTTTAGCGGGCGCAGTATGCAGTGGGATAATGTCAGCTGAAGGTTGTCGGGTTGTCCGTGTAGGGAGTCGCCTCGTGGCTAAGCCAGCGCTTTCTCCCTGGCACTCCTCGACTCAGACGTGGTGTGTGGCCGGAGAGGGAAGGCCTCGTCACTGTAGAAAGTGTAGTGTGGGCGGGATTAATAGCTGTCACCGTGCATGTTCCTGACGCGTTCATTTGGCTTGTGTTGTCAAAGAGGCCTCATGATGCTTTGGAAGGGGTAAACACCATCTTGATCTGCTCAGCCTCTCCCTCATGTCCCCCTCTTTCTCTAGTAGGCTCTTAAACCCTCTCCCAGCTCTCTTAGGGCGATTTTGTTTTTTGTTTGTATTGAATTAATTTGATGAATTTGCTTTTGCTAGATATTCCAGATGCCTGTATTGCAGAATCAATACTTTTCTGTATTTTTCGTTTTTGAGCGTTTGTCCACTTATTGTCTTTTTGGTCTCGTCTGCTCCATTCTGTGCTGTGCACCTTCCCATTTGCCCCAGTTTCAACTCGCTATTTGCATTTGAGGTTTGTTCCAACAGAATGGGTCATATGGACACCGAAACAGATGAAGACATTATTTTACTGTAATAGAGGAGAAGTTAAACAGGGTTAGAAAGGTTGTTTTTCAACATTTCAAGCAGAGCAGATACTACTAAAACAGATGTACCAATGAACATTGACTCTGGAAAATTAATTCTCAGTTTGTAGCGAGCGCATTACAGTACCACGTATCGCTAGCTGCATTTTAGTCAAACAAAGATTGTTGTACTAGCTGTTTAGTCTGTTTAAGAAATGTGCAATAAGCATCAAATAATTATGGAATTGGCAACTCGTTCTCATTCTGAGAAATAAGTTAGGCCACTTGATTTCAACATGTGAACAAAGTAGACAGGCAAGCATGCTGTTCAAACAGTTGGAGACGGACAGAAGGGTGTGTTCATTACTAGTCAACGGTTTTGCCTTGTTAGCTGAATTCAGAGCTTGTGAAATTACACCAAAATCCAAGTTGGTTAAAATTGAAATGTAAATATTAGCTGGCTACTCACTAGCACGTGGGCTTGTGCTTGAGAGATTGTGTTAATTTTCTATAATGCCTGCTACATTATTAGTGAATGTGCATTATGCATGGTTCTGGTTACATTTGTAACAAAAAGTAAATTTTTAAAGACATACCTGAAAGCCAGATCAGTGATTATTGCCAAAAAGCAGGTATAAGTATTTTGATAAAATAATTAAATTATTACTGGGTCTTAAGGTTGTAGAAGGCATATATTCAGCCTAGGTATAATTACACGAGCTCTGAATTCATTAGGTTATTGTTGACTTTTTTTAAATGCAGTGGATATGACCATTTAATTATACAACAAAGCTTATTTAGAGAAAACTTAACAAAAATCGATCTCTCGTGAATCGCCCGTAAGTTTGCAAAAATGGCGATATGAGTTTGAAGCCATATCGCCCAGCCCTACTCTCTGCTTCTCTCTGTGTTAACCAAACAATGGTTTCTCCATCTTTTCAATCTACGACACCTTCCTTATCCTCTATCCCTCCCACTCTCCCTCCTGCTGTGCAACAGTCATTCTCTCCCCCTCGTCCTCCTCTGTACTTTTCTCTACATATTTAACCAAACTCTCTTTTTCTCTCTAGGGCTCTTTCCTTTTTATCTCCTGCTCTAAAACAAAGCAATATTATCCCCCCCCCCCCCCCTTTCTGCTTTCCCCCTCTCCTTCCATCTCTCGCCACATAAGAACACAGTGGCCTGCCCTAACACCAACTCTATCTCTCATGCTCCAGGCAGGGAGGAAAAGGAAATGACCTCAGTGTGGTGTCTTGTGTGACAGGGCATGGCTGGGTAAAACCCAATGAAATAGCTGCTGGACTTTGGCCTGGCGAAGGTCACACGGTACTCTGCTAGTTAACAAGCTGGGAGTAAAGCCACTGCAGAGAGCTCCACAGAGAACCCTACCAGGATTTGATGTACTACAGGCCTGTTTTACTAAGGAGTGTTAAAGCTTTACAGAGCTTTTGTGTGTGTGTGTGTGTGTGTGTGTGTGTTATCCAGTGGTTTGACAGAGCATCCTAAGGGGATTTGGGCAGCAGATCTCTGACTTGATGCTACGTGAGCAGAGCATCGTACTAATACATGCTGCGATAAAGGAAATGTCAAGATGCAAAGGGCCCTGGTAATCCAGAGTTAGTGTGATCCCACCCGCGATCTGACCATCCTGCCTGGTTTACTGCCCCTGTGAGGTGTGTGTGTGTGTTTGTGTACTGCAATGACATCGGCGTCAAGTGTGTGTGTGACTGTGCCTGTTAAGATAATATCATGACAATGGTGACCTCTGGAATTAGTGAATACATGACTTGTGCTGAGTTTTAGTGTTACATGTTTGTTTACGAGGAATAATTTGTGTGTGCTATATTTGGAAAAGTAGTCTGTGGTTTGTTTGTTTGCGTGTGTACATTGCATTAGTGATAGAATCGGTGTATGTGTGTGTATACACTTCCTGTTGGTAAATGGAGGAGGGATTCATTGCATTAGTGAAAGAGGCTAATGATCTGTTTTAATTTATTTGTGCTTGCGTCACTGTGTTAATATATTACAGTGCACAAGTTTGTGTGTGTGGAGACAATCTGTGACCATTATGTTGATGCAGATTGAGGGCACACAGGGAGTACATTCTCTGTTCTGGTTATTCTGGTTATGTACACCGGTCATCAGACACTCACACTGAATTTTCATCTCCCTCCTTTCCACACCCCTCCCTTCTTCCCTCCATTCGTTTTCTTTGAGAGAACCTCGCCCAGGCAGGAAGTGGTGTCCGTGTGAGAGTTCTCTTCCCCTATGCCCTCACTAATGGAGGGCAGGTCTCCTGTGAAAGGGAGAGGGAGGAGGGAGAGAGGGGAGGGGATATGATGAAGGATGAGAGGGATGTATGGAGGGGATGACTGAGTTCAAGTTAAAGATAGAGATTGAGGACGAGAAGGAGAGCGAGAGAAGGAAACGTGGGTAGAAGATGGATGGATGTGGAGCAGTTTGGCTGTTAGCAGTGCATTAGAGCAGGCTGTGGGAGAGCGCGAGAGATGGGCCCAGAGAAGGCATCATTCTCAGTAAGGGGGGTTTACCTCTGCTACAGCTCTCTGTCATCATCACCATCACAGAGGTTATGATTATTTTATGAAATATGGTATTGTCAATGACAACCCCCGGTCCCCTGATATATGAAAACAGCGGCAGCTCTTTCTCAGAAACCACTGCGAGAGAGTTTTCTAGTGTGAAATATTGGAATAACTCAATGTGCACAGTGAAGTCTCCCCCCCCCTCTTAACAAATCAGGCACAGCTCATAAAGATGTATGCCTTGCATACATAGGCTTAGGCTAACATTGTCTTAGTCCTCATGGCGGTTGGTTCTCAGGGCTATGGGTTATTTGACAGGCCTGAGAAAACCCAATAGACGCCGGCTCAGTCAGGCCTTGTTGACAGTCTCTGGCGAACGCCCTGTAATGAACCGTTGGAATGCTTGGATCCTGTGGGCTTGGCCCTCTGGCTAGTTAAGGCCGTCTCTTCCCCCAGCTGCCCTCTGACACGCGTGTTAGTAAACTTCACACCCTGGTGGCCACTGCGGCACCGGTCCCTGTACTTCTGATTATGGAAGAAGTGGTGCGCCTCTCCAGGCCTAGTCCCTCCCTCATCCCCGAGGGAAGGAGAACAGCTCACATGACCCAGGTCTCTGACCTAGCGCCCCCCGGCCGACCCGCTCTGTATTTCTGGGTCGGAGGTAGATGGAACGTACACCCTAACCTATCCCCTTCAGCCAGGGGCTAGTGGTGAGTATGTGGCAGGACATGCGCACTAGACACACCGAGAGGGCCTCAGGCTGCACTGGAACACTGTCTGTGGCTGGACAAACTGAATCTGCTCGCGCGGTACATTCTTTCCCTTTTACAGATAGTTTGGTAATCTATCTTGTCGTATGTACTCTTGCAGGGTAAGGTTAAGGCTAAAGCCTTAAGGCAATAGTTTGATTTATTTCATAGTTGCGGTTTACCCAGGAACCGTTTTATGAATTGTTTATGGTAATGGCAGTTATTTTGTCATTTAGCATGCAAATGTGTCAGGGCCTATTTTCCTTGGTCTCTGTTGTTAACGCTCTCACAACAGTTGAGATGGAATGCTGCTGGTTTTAGTTGTTTACTTCACCGTTCCTTGGCCTGTCACACGAGCAGCCCGGGAAAACAGGAGAAATTGCATTACAACTGTTTTGTTTGGCGTTCTTGCGTAGGTTGTTTCTGAAAATATTGCTGAAATACCCCGCTCTCAAGTATTGTTGCAGTAATAAACACACGTGTGTGTGTGTGTGTGTGCAAACACACACTCATTTTGGCTATCAAGGAAGAGCTTGGAAATGTGCAGCTGGGACAAGTCAAGCAGATGTTAGCAGCATATATCCGGGCACCTGCTGAACTGTATGGCTGGGCCTCAGACCTGAGGGGAAACTATAGGAGAGGTCCCTTCATTTACACCCGTGACTCGCTCAATTCGGCATGAACCAACAGGCCAGGCTAACTTAGTCAGCACACCTGACCCAAATGAGTCTGTTGTTCCCACATGCTTCAAGATGTCCACCATTGTTCCTGTACCCAAGAAAGCAAAGGTAATTGAACTAAATTACTATCGCCCCGTAGCACTCACTTCTGTCATCATGAAGTGCTTTGAGAGGCTAGTTAAGGATCATATCACCTCCACCTTACCTGACACCCTAGACCCACTTCAATTTGCTTACCGCCCCAATAGATCCACAGATGATGCAATCGCCATAGCACTGCCCTATCCCATCTGGACAAGAGGAATACCTATGTAAGAATGCTGTTTATTGACTATAGCTCAGCATTCAAAACCATAGTACCCTCCAAGCGCATCATTAAGCTTGAGGCCCTGGGTCTGAACCCCGCCCTGTGCAACTGGGTTCCTGGACTTCCTGACGGGCCACCCCAGGTGGTGAGGGTAGGAAACAACACCTCCACCTCGCTGATCCTCAACACAGGGGCCCCACAAGGATGCGTTCTCAGCCCCTCCTGTACTCCCTGTTCACCCATGACTGCATGGCCATGCACGCCTCCAACTCAATCATCAAGTTTGCAGACGACACTACAGTAGTAGGCCTGTTTATCAACAATGATGAGACAGCCTACATGGAGGAGGTGAGGGCCCTGGGAGTGTGATGCCAGGAAAATAACCTCTCACCCAATGTCAACAAAACAAAGGAGCTGATTGTGGACTTCAGGAAACAGCAGAGGGAGCACCCACCTATCCACATCGACGGGACCACAGTGGAGAAGGCTTCAAGTTCCTTGGCGTGCACATCACTGACAAACTGAAATGGTCCACCCACACAGATAGTGTGGCCAAGATGGCGCAACATCGCCTCTTCAACCTCAGGAGTCTGAAGGAATTCAGCTTGGCTCCTTAAACCCTCAAACTTTTACAGATGCACAATTGAGAGCGTCCTGTCGGGCTGTATCACTGCCTGGTACCGCGCAACCGCGGGGCTCTCCAGAAGGTGGTGCGGTGTGCCCCACTCTTCACCGGGGGCAAACTACCTGCCCTCCATGACACAGGAAGGCCAAAAAAGATCAAGGACAACAACCACCCGAGCCACTGCCTGATCACCCCGCTATCATCCAAAAGGCGAGGTCAGTACAGGTGCATCAAGCTGGGACCGAGAGACTGAAAAACATCGATCTCAAGGCCATGAGACTGTTAAATAGCCATCACTAGCACATTAGAGGCTGCTGCCCTAATACATAGACTTGAAACACTAGTCACTTTAATAATGTTTACATAAGTTGCATTACTCATCTCAGATGTATATGCTGTATCCAATTCTGCTGCCCATCCAAATAGTTAAATATTCTTAATTCCTTTACTTTACTTTAATTGTGTGTGTGTTTACATGATTAGCGCATGTGGGTCATTGCTAATCTGTGTGATCATTGCAGATGTCGTGGTTATTTGTTAATGTAGCTTTTTCCATGGCACTCCAGCATGTTGCTACTGGTCATTTCCACGTAAAAGGATCAATGAGCACCAATGTGACGTTTTTTATGGGAGCATGTCAATGCATGTCCACACGCTCTTTGACGTAATGCGCTTCAAATTAGAAAGTAAGTCTGTTTGTCCTCACGTCTCAGCGAAGCAATGCTGGTGAAGTGAGCGGATAATTTGCCAGAAAATAGAATGTTTGGTCATTGTTACTTCTGGAATTGTGACATGTATAGTTAAGTGTTTATTTAGCGTTGATACGTTTGGCTGCCAGTGCCAATAATGCATATTTGAAAACAATAACTTTATGCCTACCTTGGTTGATTTCGAGCACATTCATATAGGCTAGGCAGTCTATAGCTGGGAAACGCGAGGAACTCCGTTCAAGAGAGAATACTGTGTATGTAGAAGGAATGAGACTAGCTACATTCTTTATAAACCGCTAGGGTGTATTAGCTACAGCTCTCCTCACATTCTTGAGGCAACATAACAGGAGGCGGGTACGGTGGCTCCTGTAGGACATATAAGGTGAGACAAAAGGAACACGCAACAATAATTCACAAGGGCTACGTAGCGAACATAACAAATACAACTGTTTATTATAGATTCTAGTGACAATTTAAGTTAGCATACACTACGCAGTCTATGTGAATTGATGCTCTACTCTCATGCGCAAATTTTGACTCCATTGATGGCGTCTTTTCCGTGTGATTTCGGCTTAATTATTAAAAGGTATCAGAAATGCCTCAAAACACAATGTTGAAGACCCCCTGCCAACTAATATCGACAGTTGTATTTAGAAATGTTTCTGCCTTCTGTAGTTTTTGAAAATTCTCTTACCAAATACCCATATCTTTAAGATATTTTCACATTTCTCTCCCTCATGAGGGAGGATTATGAAATGTCACAAGTGACAAGTAAAGGAATGGAATTTCCCGAATAAGCGCAAACTGAATTTCTGCAATTGAATTGGCTACAATGGGAATTTATAGTAGTCGCAAGCCACAGTTCACAAGTTAGTACAATAGAGTAAAATAAAAGGTACTGTATAGCACAGTACTTTACTGTATAGTAGAGTAAAGAAAAGCATAGTCCAGTACACAGAGTTGTACTGAACTATACTCTAGTTTACTGAACTATGCTGTGCTGCAGGGCTCAACATTAATGCTTGTCCGCTTGCCCGGGGCAAGTAAAAAAATAAGTTGGACAAGCAGATTATAGATTTAAATTGTCCGATTTGAACAAGTAAAAATATCACTCAAACAATTGGGCTACTCCGATAATAATTGGATCAAAATTGTATCAGTGTCCTCCGGATGCGAAGTTTTGCTCACTGTCCACCCAGTCTCGGCGGAGTGCATCGGAGTATAATTATTGTAGGCCTGCATTGACAGGCATGAGTGGTCTTTCAATCATGCAGTCGCGAGGTGCGTTTTTGAGATCAAAGCGAGCGTAGCCATGTTTTAAACATTTGTTGATTTAATTATTGCTAGGTTAGTTATTTGCCCAGTTATAGCTAATTTTTGGTCAGCAATGAAAATCCTGGAAAAAGTAATGGTGAGGTGAGATGCACAACAGGTAAAATGATATACAACAGACTAACTACTGTAGATAACTAGCCAAACTACACTGTTTTGAATTGGCTATCTCGCTAGCTAACTATTTAGCCTTTTAGCATGTATTATTTAACTGGCACAAGTGTATAACCGCAAATGGCCAACGCGCAGTTAATGAGTGCTGTTGATGAAAAAAATGCTGTATACTCCGGTTGTAAAACCTTTACTCCGGTTATAAAAATAAGTCAAGTGCTCAAAATTGGCTAGGATTCGCCTTTATTCAATACTGGCCATGTAATTATAGCAACGTTAATAGTTAGTATTGGAATAGCCTAATTGACAAAGTAACCTATGCTGTCAAGATCTCTCCTGAACACTGAATATTTTACCCTTAAAAATAGACATTTTAGTTAGCTACCTCACACACCTTAGCCATTTGATTCCTGGTTCATTGAATGAGGGAATTATTTGTTTGTAATTGTAATGTAGCAGAGTGGCCAGCCCTCCTCCAAGAGATTCTAGGAGCGCCACTGGGTGTGCAGTCTCTTGCTCCAGCCCGGATCGAACACACTACGTTGTATAAAAAAAAATCAGCCGCTCAACAGAATCTTGATAAGCTGACTCTGGTGTGTTTGAGCAGAGTTTTCTGAAAAGCCCTGTCCACCCAGGAGGTTTCTGGAGGGAGGGTTGACGGACCACATGCGTTTTCTACAGTAGCCTATCAGTGCAGTGTTTTACTTTGGGGGGTTAAGTGCCTTGCTCAGGACATCTAAAACATGGGATCATAGAGCAGCAGCCTTCCATTTCAATACCAGTGTAATAAAGGTAAAGAAAAGAAAAAGTGGTTCCTTGCATCATACAACACAATCCTGTCACCTTTTTGGTCCGTGGTGTTACAGACCTGTTTTTTGGGGGGAGGGGGACAAGTCACTTTTTTACTTGTTCGAGTACAAAAAAAGTACCAAAATCTGTCCTCCTTTTCCGAAGGACGAGTTGCTAAAAAGGTTCATGTAAAGCCCTGTACTGTACTCTGAGCTGTACTTTGATGTCCAAACGTGTGAAATGTAGAAATCTACGATTGGTTCAGATTTAGTCAGGTTCGGACCAACCAAATTTGGTCTTGTTTTGGGGCAGGGCTCATTTCAAATAATAGCCAGTGTGTAGAATAATACCCAAATATCAAAAGGAGGATATAGCATATTTATACATTCGTGTAGGATACATCGCCTGAAGATGTATATCCATAATTATGCATTTCTGTGATTTTACAGATCAGGGACCCATTTCCATTAACGCAATTCCGTTACCGGGTTTAAATCCACTTCACTTACTGTAGTTCAATAACTAAAATCAATTTTTTTCAAAGTCAAGGTGTCATGTCATAGCTGACACCCCATTCTTTCTGCAGACATCTTTCATTCGAAGCAGATATTTCATTTTTGGAAAATGTGGATACAAAAACTGAGGGAGATTTTGCCATTCTGTTACCAAACTTTGCGTCTACGCAGTTCTTTCAATAAATGTGTTTTTGTAAAATGTTAAGTGTCAATTGTTTAGTTGTCTTTGTGCATACAGTTGTGTGGTTTGTTCAATGGTTTTTGTATGGCGTACATTTTAAGTGAAAAATCTTGAGTTTCAGCGCAATTCCATTACCGTGGAATTGCCCTACTATATAACATACCATAGCAACTCCCTTGCGTAGCGAACCATTTTCAGATCCCTGTTCATGTTTAGCATAGCCTAACTTTAATATTTCTACGTGCCAAGATTTGCATAATGGTGTTCCGTGCCACCTGTTTACCACACACAGTGGAACAGGTCAGCCCAGGAATGGTCATCATTGTGGATTATACGATTATCAGTGGTAACATAACATGAGGGACTGATGGATACTGAACATCTAATGGAATGACGGTTGTCTATCTAATGGGTTCTGCTGCCTCTGATCTGAACCAGGCAGGGGAGCATTGTTGTCCTTTAGCCTATCGTTAGGCTCAGCTCAAGCGGTTTAATATGTAACTAATTGAGACCATGCTCTCTGTAGTCTGGACTGGAGCTGGTCAGTGTTGAGGTAAAGGCCCAGTTAACCCTGCTGATGATAATAGCATTATACTGGAGGTTGGATCAAATCTAGAATGGTTGTGGCTCTTTATTCCACATGGAATGCGTTTGTCGACGCTCTCAATTTCTATGCCCTGTCAGTTTTGTCGAACATTCTATCAACTGAGCACGGCCCTGCTGTGGGCATGGCTAAATGCCAAATGATGCTTGATCCGATAATGTGGTCGGTGGTTCCATATGGAGGGTATGACGCAATTGCGCAACCTCCAGAGGCATGCAGAAGCCAAATTGAGCTCCCTACCGCAACGCTGTGCGCCTCTCAAATTTTTAAACGATGCGGAGGACTCCGGATTGCGCCACATTGACCTGATTGGTTGACGGTAGATGAGGACGGAGGTCCTGTATAAACCCAAACTCACTTTCTTGACAACTTTCTTCACAACAGCTTTGTGCTGCTCCGCGAAGCGCAGGAAGTATGAATTCCATGACTTCTGCAGAGGCCGTATCACCGTAAATACTGCACAGGCAATGCAGACGTCGGATTGACCATGCAGCAACTTTTAAGGGGACCAAGGAGACTGAGGCAATGCCCAGCCCTGCATTTCAGAAACTTGACCTACGGAGCAGCCAGCAGAACCGCCCCTTTCTACCTTCAGGCTATGCTCAAAACCCTACACCCCAAACCGAGCACTCTGTTCTGCCACCTCTGGTCTCTTGGCCGACCAAGCCCTACGGGGGTCAGCTCTTTGTCCTGGCACCCCAATGGGTGAACAAGCTTCCCCTGACGCTAGGACAGCAGAGTCCCTGCCCATCGACCCAAAAAATTCTAAAAACAATTCAATTCACTTGTCTTTTCCAACGAGCACTGTCTTTGCTGTTAACTTCTTTATTGGGGAGAAATGTATTTACTACGACTGTGATATGTGGTTGTCTCGCCAAGCTATCTTAAATATGTAATCCACAGTAGGGGGAACTGGGCCTGCCGCCCCCCCCCCCCCCCCCCCCTCATTGATCTCCGGCTAATCACTGCTGGCCAGCCCAGAGCCCTGCAGCAGGATGTAGAGCAATGAATTTACCATGGGTGCCCAGGTCTTATCACCCAACCAGCCCGCTTTCGACCTGCGGCACCGGCTCCCTGCGTTACACAGACTGGGGGTACTGGATCTCTCAGCCAGCGCCCCTTTTTGATGCATGTTTTATTCTGCAAATATCAAAACACAAGACATTCCTTTTGATATTGATCTCTTTTGTGCTGCCACTTGGTGATGCACCTACTGTAGTAGGCATGCGCTGCTGTAGTGTTACAGTAAACAGAGTCTGGGGAGATGGAATTTGCTTTGCACAGTAACTTTTGAATCCCTTATATTATTGTCCCCTTTCTACTATTAAACCTACAACCTTCCTACCTGTGGTTGTGGTGTGTGTGCGTGTGTGTGTATATATTATCTACAGTGTCTGGATTCGTCTCTGTCTCTCTCTGTGATGGACTTTGAACTCTTCTCTTTCTCTGCAGTTAGTTCTCTTCATACTCTCTCTAACTCAATTCAGTGGGTATTACGTATTCTCCAACCCCTGCCTCAAAAGCCCTATGCATTCATCATTAACAGTGGTTTTAATGCGTTTACTAAATACATGGATGAATTACTGTAAACTGGGTGTGGGTTCTTTTTGACTGTACACAGCTGTCTAGTGCTTTGGGGCTTTGCCTAGTGCTTTTCTTGCTCCCTGCGAGCCTGACTGCTTAGAAAGGGCCCGCCTATCGAAACGGCATGAATGTTATCTCCCTCGTTCAGTTCTACCCATAGGAGCTCTATTTATGATTTGTAGGCCTGTGTTCTGCCAATAGTGTCTGTTGTGAACTTTTTTGCTCTAAAGAACATTGTGCGGGGCATGGAAAGAAACATCTGAAAGTGATATCTCCAGACGGCACCATACCAAATTGAACCGCTATTACGTCTCGGCAAATGCGACGAGACATGCAATTCGAGATCATAATTAGGGATCGCAGTCTGTCCGCGGCGTCATTTTATTTTTCAGGACCTGAAGAATAGTTTTTTTGATATAGAGGAAAGCAGCCAACATTCAATGCAGCCTTTTAAAAGGCAGTTTGGTCTTCCCTAGTTGCCCAATTAGTCTCTCTCTCTCGCTCTCTATGTATGTGGATTTGTGTGCTTGCGAGAGCTATATCATCACGTCTTTTAGAACTACTGCTGGCTTAGACAACACTGTTAGATGTGAGATAATTATGTATCGTGACATAAGGTCCTGTTCTGCTTTGTACGTTTTTCAAACAAGCCATAAGGAAACTACTTCTAAGGGTGGTGGGTAGTAGAATGTCAAAAAGAGGTTAAATGTGAAGGAATGCGTCAGTTAATAGTGACTGTACTGCAGTTGTCTTAAGTAAGGTGCAGCATTCCAACGGCTTTGCATCTGACCTCAATCTCTTCAGGAAACATTCAGCGGTGAAATGGGGTCACAGATTAAACATTAACATCACACAGCAACGATGTGGGAATTTAAATGAGACGTGGAACACCCTTCAAATAATGAATTGAATAATGACAATGAATCTTTCCCACAGTCTCTATTATTTATATATTTTGTTCTCTCTTTCTCTCCTTCTCTTGTAGGGTCAGACCCAAGGCCAGTAAGAATCTTTGCATGGAAAGACCGCCCGGCAGCCTCCTCCCTAGAGCTTGTGGGCATGGCAGGATGAGTGTCTGCGTTCGATGATGATGGCAAAAAAGCAAGATGCAAAGGCGCCCACCTACAACCTGGTCGTGGTGGGCCTGTCCGGCACAGAGAAAGAGAAGGGGCAGTGTGGTGTGGGCAAGTCCTGCCTGTGCAACCGCTTCGTCCGTCCCAGCGCAGACGACTTTTACCTGGACCACACCTCCGTGCTAAGCACCAGCGACTTCGGGGGACGTGTGGTGAATAATGACCACTTCCTGTTCTGGGGGGAAACGGGGCGGGTGCTGGAGGAGGGGCCGGAGTGCAGGATGCATGTGGTGGAGCAGACAGAGTTCATTGATGACCAGACGTTCCAGCCACACCGTTCCACAGCCCTCCAGCCCTACATCAAGAGGGCTGCCTCCAACAAGCTGGCCTCTGCAGAAAAGCTGATGTACTTCTGCACAGACCAGCTAGGGCTGGAGCAGGACTTTGAGCAGAAGCAGATGCCAGAGGGGAAGCTGATGGTGGATGGCTTCCTCCTCTGTGTGGACGTCAGCAGGGGCATGAACCGCAGCTTTGACGACCAGATGAAGTTCATCACTAATCTCTACAACCAGCTAGCCAAGAACAAGAAGCCAGTGGTTCTGGTGCTCACCAAGTGTGATGAGGGGGTGGAACGCTACATCAAGGACTCTCACACCTTCGCCTTGGCCAAGAAGAACCTCCAGGTGGTTGAGACATCAGCACGCTCTAACATCAACGTAGACCTGGCCTTCCTTACCCTGGTGCAGCTGATAGACAAGGGCCGGGGCAAACCCAAGATCATCCCCTACTTTGAGGCCCTGAAGCAGCAGAGCCAGCAGATTGCCTCGGCTAAAGACCGCTATGAATGGCTGGTCAGCCGCATCGTGAAGAACCACAATGAGACATGGCCCAACATCAACCGGCGCATGCAGACCTCCTCAGAGTACAAGGAGTATGTCTTCCTGGAGGGCACGGCTAAAGCCAAGAAGCTCTTCCAGCAGCACGTCCACAGGCTCAAACAGGAACACATTGAGCGAAGGAGAAGGGTCTATCTCAGCACCCTGCCTCAGGCACTGGGTTCCCTAGTCCCTGAGCTGGATGAGATCGACCACCTGAGCTGGTCCGTGGTCCAGAAGGTTCTGGAGACCAAGCAAGACTTCTCCCATTGGTTTGTTGTGTTGGACGACACCCCCTGGGAGACCACGCCACACATAGACAACATGGAGGATGAGAGGATTCCCCAGGATCTCCTGGAGACCCCTGTGGCCGAGACGATTTACGAGAGCCACCTGGAGCACCTGAAAAATGAGCGCAAACGGGCGGAGATGAAGTGGGAGTTCAAGGAGAAGCTCAGTGCCTCTCCCTTCATCACAGCAGGCAAACCCTGGGAGGAGGCACGCAGCTTCATCATGAATGAAGACTTCTATCAGTGGCTCGAGGAACCAGAGTACCTAGACATCTACAACAGGCACCAGAAGGAGATCATCGACCGAGCCAAGGAGGACTTCCAGGAGCTGCTGCTGGAGTACTCAGAGCTCTTCTATGAGCTGGAGGTAGACGCCAAGCCCAGTAAGGAGAAGATGGGGGCCATTCAGGAGGTGTTAGGGGAGGAGCAGAGGTTCAAGGCACTGCAGAAGTTGCAGGCAGAGAGGGACGCTTTGGTTCTCAAGCATATCCACTTTGTCTACCACCCCACCAAGGAGACCTGCCCAAATAGCCCACACTGTGTGGACTGTAAGATTGAACAGGTTCTAGCCTCCAAGTTCCCCACTCGATACTCCTTCTTCGAGAGCCATAAACCCGGCGACGGGAACGCAGATCGGATAAACCTGGTCATTCTGGGTAAGGATGGCCTGGGTAGAGAACTGGCCAATGAGATCAGGGCTTTGTGCACCAATGATGACCGGTACGTGCTGGATGGGAAAATGTATGAGTTGTCCCTCCGGCCCATAGAGGGTAACGTGCGTCTGCCGGTCAATTCCTTCCACACGCCTACCTTCACCCCCCATGGCGTCCTGTGTCTCTACAACTCTAAGGAGTCACTATCCTACATTGTGGAGAGCATTGAGAAGCTCAGAGAGTCCACGCTAGGCCGAAGGGAAAACAGTCTATTTCAGCTACCTATGAACCTGCTCCTAGTCACCAAACGGGGAGTAGGGTCCGTCAGGGACATTGGGGGGGAAACGGCCCACACGCTTATCCTCCAGGGGCAGCAGGTGGCTGGGAAGCTACAGTGTGGTTACCTAGACCCCGCCTCCCCTGGGGTGGGCTATGGACGCAATGTGAACGAAAAGCAGATCAACCAGGTGTTAAAAGGTCTGTTAGAATGCCGTAGGCCCCCTGGGAGCATAGGCAGCAGCTCCCCTCCTTTACCCCCTTCCTTCAGAGACTCTCACTCCCAGCCCATCCCCGAGACAGACCTGCGGATAGTCATGTGCCTGATGTGTGGGGACGATTATGACGTGGAGCAGCTCCTCTCGCCTCTCCTGCTGCCCCAGCACTGTCGGCCGGCCTCCAGCCTGAGCAGTGGCACGTCCGTGCTCCTAGAGCTCACGGTGGGGGCCCAGAGGCACACCATCGACCTCTCCCTGCTCTCCTTCCACTCCTCATTTGCCCTACGGAAGAGCCGGCTGGTGCACGGCTACATTGCCGTGTATTCTGCCAGGCGCAAGGCGTCCATGGAGACCCTGTGTGCGTTCCTGTGCGAGGTACAGGACATCATCCCCGTGCAGTTGCTTGCGGTGGGGGAGAGCCAGGCTGAGCTGTCGGACTCCGAGGTGGCCAGGGAGCAGGTGAGCCAGGGGGAGGAGCTGGCCCGGGAGATCGAGGCCAGGTTTAACACAGTGGTGTGTGGGCCTGGAGGGGTGGTGGGAGGACTGCACAGGATAGACCTCTTCCAGCCCTTCCTGAAGGAGGTTGTGGAGAAACGCACCATTGTGGAGGCCACACACATGTACGATAATGTAGCAGAGGCCTGCACCACTGAGAGTATGAGCCCGGCCCGCTGCAATTCCCCCAGCCCCATCAACACCCTGCTAGACTCTGAGGAGGACGTGGAGCCCTCGCCTCCCTACCCTGACGTTACCCTCACCTCCCACCTGGGGGGCTTCAAGCTCCCCGACCTGGAGTCCAGCGACGCCTTCTCAGTCATCTCCGAGATCAGCACCTTCGAGAGCAAGCTCAACAACAAGGTCCCCCCCCAGGTGCGGCCCAAGCCCACCATACGGAAAGTCAACCTGGGGCCCTACATGGACCAGCAAGGGACCAACCGCCGCTCCTTACCCCCTGCTGTCACCTGGGCGCCGGGCAGTGACGGTGGCTACGACCCCTCGGACTACGCCGAGCCCGTGGATGCCGTGACCAAACAGAGGCCCACAGAGGAGGAGAGCATCTACTCGGTGCCCCATGACAGCACTCAGGGCAAGATCATCACCATCCGCAACGCCAACAAGCATTCTAACGGCGGGGGCAATGGCTCGGATAGCGAGGCTGACAGCAGCTCCCTGGAGCGGAGGCGGAAGATGTCTGCTCTGGGGGTGAAGCCGCGGCTGTACCGCGACCGCTCGAAACGCCTGGGCAAGTTCAGCAGCTTCCGCACTAGCTTCTCCATCGGCAGTGACGACGAGCTGGGGCCGCCCAAAGCACCAGAGGAGCTGGGCGGGGCGCACAAAGGGGACAACTCCATTAACGAGGAGGGCGAGGACCCCAAGAGAAGGAACATCCTCAGAAGCCTGCGCAGAAACACCAAGGTATGTGCACCAGTGCGTTTGTGTCTGTGTGTATTGTTCAACATCACATCAGGTTGCACACTTTCAGTTTTTATTATTTATATCGTTCACATACTGTATATAGAGTATCTCAAGAAAGAGAAAAACAGCCGTGACTCATTTAGGTTTCACCCTATGACTGACTTCATATACAATCTCGATTAATCTATTATAGACTACTTGATCATTTTCATCTGTTTAATAGGGTTTTGTCTTCACCTACCACCTTTTTATCAAAGTTACCTAGCGACGGTGTTCCTAATGCACTGTTCAGTGTTTATTGGCGTGTGTGTTTCCTCACCTGTGTGCGTGCATGGGCTATGCACAGGTTGTCTGTGTCGTCTCTGCTCACTGGAGCCCATCTCATTGGAGTCTGACTTGCTATAGCGGGTCTGGGTTTCCTTCCAGGCTCTTTAAATCAGCCTGGCCTTCTCTCACTCTGTGGGCCTACTTTTCTCCTGCTTCGCATTAGTCCTCCAAACTAGCCCAATCATGGGTGGAAGCAGAGAAACTCCAGCTATTGAACTCCCCCAGCTCAGGAGAAACTGTTTTAATGAATCGGGAGCACAGTGTACGCTCAGGCTATGGCTAGTTGTGTATGTGTGTCTGTTTCCCTTCATATGCGTGTGTGTGTGTTTGTCAGTGTTTATGTGTGTGCTGTCCATTATTCCACAAACGGACAAAATTCTCAAACTTGAATCCATGCTGTCATGGCTCATTATAATTTGACACAAACGCCGTTAAAACTGAAGGTACATTTTTGCCAGCTTAGTTTGAAAGAAATGTCACTGGTCACCCGAATGAGGGCATTAACCACAGTAAAAAGAGAGAATTATTATACTGCCACCTCTCCCCCTCCACACTGTTTCTCTGTACAGCAGTTTTGTTTTTATCCTGGATTAAAGCAGCCCTAGCTCTAACCCACTCACAAATGACAAACCTGTTACTACCACAGCCCGAGCTGCAGTCATATAGGCTGGCTTGTTTTTAAAACAAGTAGATCCTGTGCAGAGTAGACCCAATGGCTTTATGAAATGCTCTGTTCAGAGGTGGGCTGTTCATTAAGTGAATAGAGAGCGATTGGCAGCCGAGTGATCCAACTGTGCGGCACCAAAACATGCCCAGAGACTAGTGGGACATGCCCTGGGTTTATTTTCTCCTCCTCCCACACATTCCCTCCCTCATTCCCCGACTCTCTCCCTCTCTCTCTCTACCTTCCTGCTGATGAAGCGGAATACAGTGAATATAGGACTCATACATGGGCGTCAGCCTCCCTCTGCCCTCCCTCCCTCAGACACTCTGCAGTGAAACATTTGACCCAACACCGTCAGTCTTATCTGCCTGCCATAGCTCTCGTTCACACAGAGAGGCTGACACGTAAGTGCCACCTAAGTGGGAGTGAAGGCAGTGTATATGATTAGACTGGCTGGGAGAGAGACACAAACCACCCTGTCGCTGTGTGTCTGCCTGTCTGGCTGTGTGTGGGTGATAATTACCATGGGTGTCAGTAGGGAGGACAAGGTGATTTTATGTTTTCACACACAGTAGTGATGTCCCTCTACTCCATGAACTATATAAGTGTTTAGTTGTATACTGTATGTTCTGAACGATCCGCCGTAACATCAGAAATCTAGAGTGAATTTGGTTGCCGGAACGAGTATAGGGGGAACTAAGTGTGGGACTAAGATGGCGACTCCCCAGACTGCAGAGCACGGCCTTAAGGCTGATCTGGGGCCTGTGTCTCCGCTCCACGTACATTAAAGCCTGTATTACTTAATGGGAGCCCTAAGTTCATCAGGTTCCCAGATCAGCTGTCATTCTATTGATGAGGGTCGCTATAGAACCAGCTTGTAGCCTGGTCAGTATAATAAACAGAGAGTGTCCCTGTAAGTCTGATCTGAGGTCAGGGTAGAACCAGCCAGTCCTGTCTCTGCCTGGCTGCTGTTAGGCCTCAGCAGTGAGTACACTGTGGAAACTAACTAACCCTCTCTCCCTGTTCAAACACATTCACCTGAGGCTGTGGCCGGCTGACTTGGCAGAGGTCTCTCTCTCTCTCTTGTTCATTCTCTTCCGCCCCCACCAAGACGCCAGAAACGTTTCCTCTCCCCCAGCCTTTTTAAAAGCTCCTCAGCCGACGAGTGGAATCATTTAAATTCCTGCATCACCTAGTTCCATTCTAATACGCGCTAGCACTGCACACAGAGAGAGAGAGAGAGACATTGGTGGAACCCTGGTCTCGTGTTACATTTTTTAAATTAAGGACGTGCATTATTGTCCTTGTGTGGTAGAGGTCTGTTGTCTTCTCAACGTTGGCCACATCCTGTCTCAGTAAAAAAAAAAAAAGAAGCAGAGCAGAGTTTTGGGTTGTGAATGTAGGGTGGTGGGCAGGTCGGTGGTGGTGGGTAAAGTAATGGGGTGGTGTAACTGGAGCAGACGGCCCGGCCAAGGCGGCTAGGCTCATTCTGAGAGTATCATGCTGCTCTGCTCTCTCTGTCTGGGGGCTGACAGCACTACTAGACTCCCAGGCTTCTCGGGACAGCAACACATTCCCACTGAACACCATTTAAGCGCACCGTACAAGTGAAGTTACTGCTTGAACGGCACAGAAGTAGCTTATAAGATCAAATGAAATGCTGATAACAGCAGTAGGTTAGCGGCTTACTAGAAACGATGATTGTGTTTCGGATGGGGACAATGTACGAGGGATGCAGTGTAGTGGAAAGGGAGCATGACAATGGAGAGGAAAGAGTGCAGAGGATAAAGAAAACGTAGAGAGGTGAAAAGTGGAATGAAGATGTGTTATCACGCCCACAGCTGGAGATAGGAATCGTACATTCCTATCAGCTTGGGCCTTGAGAAGAATCTACTGCAAGGGTGCATATGTGTTTTGTGCTGGTTGATACAGTTAGATGCCCATGTTAAGAATGAAAGTGTGGTCATGTGTGTGTTAAAACTGTGTCCATATCTAGGGTCTAAAAATCCATCTATGCCTTGGATGGATGATGAACAGAAAGGATAACACCGTTCTCTCTCTCTCCCTCTCTCTCTCTCTCTCTCTCTCTCTCTCTCTCTCTCTCTCTCTCTCTCTCTCTCTCTCTCTCTCTCTCTCTCTCTCTCTCTCTCTCTCTCTCTCTCTCTCTCTCTCTCTCTCTCTCTCTCTCTCCCCCTCTCTCAGAAACCGCGGCCCAAGCCCAGGCATTCCATATCCAAAGTAGAAAGCAACTACTTTGGCGTGCCATTGGCCAACGTGGTGACACCTGACCGACCCATCCCGCTCTTCATTGACAAGTGCATCCGATATATCGAGGCAACAGGTAAGCTTACACGTATTACACAGAGGCTGGATTGTTGTTCTGAGTGGATGCTATTGATTACTGAGACTATTGAGGAGATCAATATAATGGCATATAGATGGAGAAGGTGGCTTTATTGATTTACTCCCGTACTCGTTCCATATTACTTTTCAGGGAGCAAAGGTCGCAAGCCTCAATATCAGCAAGGTCTCTGTCGCTCTCTCTCTCTGTCGCTCTTTCTTTTTCTCTCCCCCATTGGCATGGGAAACATGTTAACATTTGCCAAAGCAAGTGAAGTAGATAATACACAATAAAATTGAACAGTAAACATTACTCACACAAGTTCCAAAAGAATAAAGACATTTCAAATGTCATATGTGTCTGTATATATACAGTGTTGTAACGATGTGCAAATGGTTCAAGTACAAAAGGGAAAATAAATATGGGTTGTATTTACAATGGCGTTTGTTCTTCACTGGTTGCCCTTTTCAACAGGTCACACAGCTTGCTGCTGTGATGGCACACTGTGGTATTTCACCCAGTAGATATGGGAGTTTATCAAAATTGGGTTTGTTTTCAAATTCTTTGTGGATCTGTGTAATCCTAGGGAAATATGTGTCTCTAATATGGTCATACATTTGGCAGGAGGTTAGGAAGTGCAGCTCAGTTTCCACCGCATTTTTTCGGCAGTGTGCACATAGCCTGTCTTCTCTTGAGAGCCATTTCTGCCTTTGGCGGCCTTTCTCAACAGCAAGGCTATGCTCACTTGAGTCTGTACATAGTCAAAGCTTTCCTTAAGTGTGGGTTAGTCACAGTGGTCAGGTATTCTGCCACTGTGTACTCTCTATTTAAGGCCAAATAGCATTCTAGTTTGCTCTGTTGTGAATTCTTTCCAATGTATCAAGTAATCATATTTTTGTTTTCTCATGATTTGGTTGGGTCTAATTGTGTTGCTCTTTTGGGTCTGTTTGTGTTTGTGAACAGAGCCCCAGGACCAACGTGCTTAGGGGACACTTCTCCAGGTTCATCTCTCTGTAGGTGATGGCTTTGTTATGGAAGGTTTGGGAAACGCTTCCTTTTATGTGGTTGTAGAATTTATTGTCTCTCTTCTGGATTTGGATAATTAGCGGGTATCGGCCTAATACTGCTCTGCATGCATTATTTGGTGTTTTACATTGTACACCGGGGATATTTTTTGCAGAATTCTGCATGCAAAGTCTCAGTTTGGTGTTTGTCCAATTTTGTGAATTCTTGGTTGGTGAGCGGACCCCAGACGTCACAATCATAAAGGGCAATGGGTTCTGTAACTAATTCAAGTATTTTTAGCCTAATTGGTATGTCAAATTTTATGTTCCTTTTGATGGCTTAGAAGGCCCTTCTTGCCTTGTCTCTCAGATCGTTCACAGCTTTGTGGAAGTTACCTGTGGCGCTGATGTTTAGGCCAAGCTATGTATAGTATTTTTGTGTGCTTTAGGGCAACGGTGTATAGATGGAATTTGTATTTGTGGTCCTGGTGACTTACTGGGATTTACTGTCAGGGCCCAGGTCTGGCAGAATCTGTGCAGAAGATCTAGGTGCTGCTGTAGGCCCTCCTAGGTTGGGAGTGAGGCTTAAGCTGCATCCCTGTCTCACCCCACGGCCCTGTGGAAAGAAATTTGTTTTTTTTGCATATTTTAACAGAAGTGGACATGGATTTTATAATATCATATGTTTTTTTCCCCCAATACCACTTTACATCAATTTGTATAGCAGACCCTCATGCCAAATTGAGTCAAATGCTTTTTTGAAATCAACAAAGCATGAGAAGACATTGCCTTTGTTTTGGTTTGTTTGTTTGTCAATTAGGGTGTGCATGGTGAATATGTGGTCTGTTGTACGATAAATTGGTAAAAAGCCAATTTGACGCCTGCTCAATACATTGTTTTCACTGAGGAAATGTACAAGTATGCTGTTAACCTTTCTAGGACACACGTTCCGCTAGCGGAACCCCCCCACAACATTCCGCTGAAAAGGCAGTGTGGGAAATCCCAAAATATTTTTGGGAAATATGTAACTTTCACACATTAACAAGTCCAATACAGCAAATGAAAGATAAACATCTTGTTAATCTACCCATCGTGTCCGATTTAAAAAATAAATAATAATAATTGTTTTACAGCGAAAACACAACATATATCACCGCCAAGTCCAAAAAACACAGCCATTTTTCCGTGCCAAAGATAGGAGGCACAAAACGCAGAAATAGGGATAAAATGAATCACTAACCTTTGATGATCTTCATCAGATGACACCCATAGGACATCATGTTACACAATACATGTATGTTTTGTTGATGTGCATATTTATTTCCAAAAATCTCAGTTTACATTGGCGCCATGTTCAGAAATGCCTCCAGAATATCCGGAGAAATTGCAGAGAGCCACATCAAATAACGGGAAATACTCATCATAAACTTTGAAAGATACTTGTTTTACTTAGAATTAAAGATACACTTGTTCTTAATGCAACCGCTGTGTCAGATTTCAAAAACACTTTACGGAAAAAGCACACCATGCAATATTCTGAGACGGCGCTCAGATATACACAACATTTCTCCGCCATGTTGGAGTCAACAGAAATACGAAATTACATCATAAATATTCCCTTACCTTTGATGATCTTCATCAAAATGCACTCCCAGGAATCCTAGTTCCACAATAAATTGTTGTTTTATTCGATAATGTCAAATATTTATGTCCAAGTAGCTACTTTTGCTAGCACGTTTAGTTCACATGTCCAAATGCTGGCGCCGGTCCAGGCGAAATCGGACGAAAACTTCAAAAATGTATATTACAGGTCGAATAAACTGGTCAAACTAAGTAGAGAATCAAACTTCAGGATG
Source organism: Salvelinus fontinalis (assembly GCF_029448725.1). Taxonomy (NCBI): domain Eukaryota; kingdom Metazoa; phylum Chordata; class Actinopteri; order Salmoniformes; family Salmonidae; genus Salvelinus; species Salvelinus fontinalis. The sequence continues at coordinate 45,833,060 of NC_074697.1, read as the reverse complement.
TTGTTATCATATATATCCAATAACGTTCCATCCGGAGCATTCCTTTGTGTCTACAGAAGTAATGGAACGCAAGGCGATATAATGAGGAATGCGTGTGACCAGAAACTGGCATTCTGCCAGACCACTGACTCAAATAGCTGCCATCCGGCCCCACATCACACTAGAGGCTTCATTCAACGTTCTACAGACTATCGACATCTAGTGGAAGGCGTAGGAAGTGCGAACAGATCCATATCTTACTGGGATGTGAATAGTCGATGAGTTGAAAATCAACCAGCCTCAGAATTTCCACTTCCTGTTTGGAAGTTTGCCTGCCATATGAGTTCTGTTATACTCACAGACATAATTCAAACCGTTTTAGAAACGTCACAGTGTTTTCTATCCAATAGTAATAATAATATGCATATATTAGCATCTGGGACAGAGTAGGAGGCAGTTCACTATGGGCACGCTATTCATCCAAAGTGAAAATGCCCCCTATCCCTAAAAAGTTAATGGTAATGCCGCGGATTTGTCCAAGGTTGCTGTTGACGCATATCCCACTGTAGTTATTGGGGTCAAATTTGTCTCCACCTTTGTGGAATTGGGGTGATCAGACCTTGGTTCAAAATATTGGGGAAGATGCCAGAGCTATGGATGATGTTAGAGTTTAAGTATAGCCAATTGGAATTTGTTGTCTGTGTATATTTTATCAGTTCATTGTGGATAACAACACCACAGGCCTTTTTGGGTTGGAGGGTTTTTTATTTTGTCTTGTAGTTCATTCAAGGTAATTGGAGAATCCAGTGGGATCTGGTAGTCTTTATTAGTGGATTCTAAGATTTGTATTTGATCATGTAAATGTTTTTGCTGTTTCTTCATTGTTATAGAGCCAAAATGATTGGAGAAGTGGTTTACCCATACATTTCCTTTTTAGATAACTCTTCGTGTTTGTTAAGTGTTTTTCAATTTTCCCAGAAGTGGTTAGTCTGGATTCTTCAATTACATTGAGCTGATTTCTGACATTTCTGCTGATTTCTGCTGTTCCTTCTTTTTCCGTAGTGTATTTCTGTATTGTTTAATTGATTCACCATAGTGAAGGCGTAGACTCGGGTTTTCTGGGTTTCTATGTTTTTGGTTGGACAGGTTTCTCAATTTCTTTCTTGGGTTTTTGCATTTTCTCTCTCTCTCTCTCTCTCTTTCTGCTTTTCACAGTTTTCACTTTCAGCCCACATACCTTTACCTTTCCATTCCTTCTTTATCTTGTTCTATTCCTCTCCCTCCATCAACCCCCAGTCAGTGTTTTATCAGTAGTTTCTGGTGGGACTGTGGTTCTCCCCTGAGGAAGCTTCTATAGTTTTCTCTAAGTCAGAGCTGTGCCTGTTCCTGTGATAAGAGCGCAGGATGTCTCTCTCTCTCTTCCCCTCTGCTTCTCTCGCTCTGTCGGAATTGTTCTGCTGTTCGTGTTTGCCTGTGGCGCTGTAGGAGGCCATAGTGACAGTCAGCAGTGGCCCTGGGCAAAAGTAATGCAGTAATGTAGGGAATAGGGTACTATTTGGGAAGCGGCCTCTGTTGTATTGGAAACCTCCTGGGTGCAGTGTTCGTTGTGCTGTGTGGTCTGCATTAGTTCTGTACGAGGGATAGTTTTATACAGTGCTTCTGGGTTAGTGTATGTTTGTGTGTGTGCATGCACGTGCACATTGACGTGTGCGAGAGTTTGACAGTGTGTGTGCTCGTGTGTGTGGAGCAGATTAACCTGGCACAGGTTCCTTGACTGCTGTGTGTGTGTATCTTTCTGTTTGTCTGTCTTGCTCTGTGTGTCTGTCTGTCTCTCTGTGTGTGGAACTGGGTGCACAGATGGGCCTGTGCTCAGTTAACCCTGCTGCCAGACTCTGCTCTAATGCCCCTCCATAATACCTCACTGCCCTGGGCCCACAAGGTGCACGTCGCTCAGCCTAACATCAGCTGTTACTCAAGCCCCCTAGGAGACTAGCGTGTGTGTGTCTCAGGAAGGTGGTAGAAGTGACAGGTCTGAATACACAGGGGAGTTATTATATGCAACATCTTTGCCACTCTAGCAGGAAACTGATTCCATGATGCAAATGAGAGCGTTGACTGTAGAATGCTAAATCGAGATAACAGTATTCTGCGTGCTGTTGTGTTTGTGTGAGGATGCAAAAGCCATGACATGCCTTATTGACATTCTTGGCAGTGCATTCCTGGGTAATCTCTTGTCTGATTTTAAACCTTTCCCACACAGGGATTAAAGTCAGACGCCTCTGCGCTGTCATGTGTGGGTAAAGGGGCCAGAGATACGCACTTGAGTCAGGGCACCAGCGGGGCGCTCGCGGCCATCGTTGCCTACCTTAGTGCATATAGCTACCACAAGGGGGCAGATTGGAGTGACACACACACACACACACACACACACACACACACACACACACACACACACACACACACACACACACACACCAGCTCCTTGGTTTCCCTCATGCCTGCCTCCCTCTCTTTCACCTAATCCACCATTTCCTCTCCTCTCTTCCCCTGCAGATTCCCTTGTCCTCGTTTGACCCTCTCTCCATCTAGTCTCTTTCTTTTAGTCACTCCCCACTACCCACTGTCCTCGTCTGCTGAGTTTTTCTATACCCCCGTCTCTTTTCCTTGCACGCTCTCTCCTCTCGCTCGCTCTCTCGCTCCTGTGTGATGCCAATGTCTCTGTCTGTGTTCAGGGGTAGTGGTAATTTTCTGCCCTATAGCTCCCTCCTTCAGATCGATATCACAGAGCAGGAAATTAGAACAAGCTCAGCTCTTCTTTTCTTTCTCTCTGTGCACCGGGAGGGAGGAGGAACCCACTGCAGCAACACAACGCACAACCCGTAGCCACATCCTCTGATTACACTCTCACTATGGAGTCAGTGTACACACACACACACACACACACACACACACACACACACACACACACACACACACACACACACACACACACACACACACACACACACACACACACACGAATAAATAAAGGCATGCACAAAAATATGCACACACACAAACACGCTCAGATGGCGACACACCGAAGAAGTTTTACATGAGAAACACTAGCAATAAATGGGAATATTCTCACTGTGAAACAGTTCTGCTCAAACGCACAAACTGACACACACACTCCGACTCATACTTAAATGTGCCGTCCAGTTTTATAAGTCACGGAGGCTATTTTAAGGATGATGTTGCCAGTGACATTCATGTTTTTGTTCGTTACGGCATGGTGACATTCAATGGTGTTAGTGTCCAGAGCCTGTAGTTCAACACGTACCACCACTTTCACTACAATGAGCTCCAATTTACTTATTACGGTAGTGTACTGTAATATTATTTCTGTGAAGTAAACTTAGTCGGGTCAGATGTGCGTTTGTGTGTGTGTGTTGTGTCTGTATTAGAGGTCGACCGATTATTATTTTTCAACGCCGATGCCGAATATTGAAGGACCAAAAAAAGACGATGCCGATTAATCTGCCCAATTTTTCACATACAGTGGGGCAAAAAAGTATTTAGTCAGCCACCAATTGTGCAAGTTCTCCCACTTAAAAAGATGAGAGAGGCCTGTAATTTTCATCATAGGTACACTTCAACTATGACAGACAAAATGAGAAGACAAAATCCAGAAAATCACATTGTAGGATTTTTAATGAATTTATTTGCAAATTATGGTGGAAAATAAGTATTTGGTCACCTACAAACAAGCAAGATTTCTGGCTCTCACAGACCTGTAACTTCTTCTTTAAGAGGCTCCTCTGTCCTCCACTCGTTACCTGTATTAATGGCACCTGTTTGAACTTATCAGTATAAAAGACACCTGTCCACAACCTCAAACAGTCACACTCCAAACTCCACTATGGCCAAGACCAAAGAGCTGTCAAAGGACACCAGAAACAAAATTGTAGACCTGCACCAGGCTGGTAAGACTGAATCTGCAATAGGTAAGCAGCTTGGTTTGAAGAAATCAACTGTGGGAGCAATTATTAGGAAATGGAAGACATATAAGACCACTGATAATCTCCCTCGATCTGGGGCTCCACGCAAGATCTCACCCCGTGGGGTCAAAATGATCACAAGAACGGTGAGGAAAAATCCCAGAACCACACAGGGGGACCTAGGGAATGACCTGCAGAGAGCTGGGACCAAAGTAACAAAGCCTACCATCAGTAACACACGACGCCGCCAGGGACTCAAATCCTGCAGTGCCAGACGTGTCCCCCTGCTTAAGCCAGTACATGTCCAGGCCCATCTGAAGTTTGCTAGAGAACATTTGGACGATCCAGAAGAAGATTGGGAGAATGTCATATGGTCAGATGAAACCAAAATATAACTTTTTGGTAAAAACTCAACTCGTCGTGTTTGGAGGACAAAGAATGCTGAGTTGCATCCAAAGAACACCATACCTACTGTGAAGCATGGGGGTGGAAACATCATGCTTTGGGGCTGTTTTTCTGCAAAGGGACCAGGACGACTGATCCGTGTAAAGGACAGAATGAATGGGGCCATGTATCGTGAGATTTTGAGTGAAAACCTCCTTCCATCAGCAAGGGCATTGAAGATGAAACGTGGCTGGGTCTTTCAGCATGACAATGATCCCAAACACACCGCCCGGGCAACGAAGGAGTGGCTTCGTAAGAAGCGTTTCAAGGTCCTGGAGAGGCCTAGCCAGTCTCCAAATCTCAACCCCATAGAAAATCTTTGGAGGGAGTTGAAAGTCTGTGTTGCCCAGCAACAGCCCCAAAACATCACTGCTCTAGAGGAGATCTGCATGGAGGAATGGGCCAAAATACCAGCAACAGTGTGTGAAAACCTTGTGAAGACTTACAGAAAACGTTTGACCTCGGTCATTGCCAACAAAGGGTATATAACAAAGCATTGAGAAACTTTTGTTATTGACCAAATACTTATTTTCCACCATAATTTGCAAATAAATGAATTAAAAATCCTACAATGTGATTTTCTGGATTTTTTCCCCCTCATTTTGTCTGTCATAGTTGAAGTATACCTATGATGAAAATTACAGGCCTCTCATCTTTTTAAGTGGGAGAACCTGCACAATTGGTGGCTGACTAAATACTTTTTTGCCCCACTGTATATAATAATGACAATTACAACAATACAATACTTTTATTTTAACTTAATATAATACATCAAAAAAATCAATTTAGTCTCGAATAAATAATGAAATGTTTTCAATTTGCTTTAAATAATGCAAAAACAAAGTGTTGGAGAAGAAAGTAAAAGTGCAATATGTGCCATGTAAAAAAGCTAATGTTTAAGTTCCTTGCTCAGAACATGAGAACATATGAAAGCTGGTGGCTCCTTTTTAACATAAGTCTTCAATATTCCCAATTAAGAAGTTTTAGGTTGTAGTTATTATAGGAATTATAGGACTATTTCTCTCTCTACCATTTGTATTTCATATACCTTTGACTATTGGATGTTCTTATAGGCACTATAGTATTGCCAGCCTAATCTCGGGAGTTGAAAGGCTTGAAGTCATAAACAGCGCTGTGCTTCAAGCATTGCAAACGCAGGAAAGTGCTGTTTGAATGAATGCTTAAGAGCCTGCTGCTGATAGAGCAGCTCAGTCAGACTGCTCTATCAAATATCAAATCACAGACTTAATTATAATATAATTAACACACAGAAATACGAGGAAATGCTGCATATACCCAAACTGCTGCATATACCCAAACTGCTGCATATACCCTGACTCTGCTTGCAAGAGAAGTGGCAGTTTCCCTAGTTAATATTGCCTGCAAACATGAATTTCTTTCAACTAAATATGCAGGTTTAAAAAAGCTATACTTGTGTATTGATTTTTAAGAAAGGCATTGATGTTTATTGTTAGGTACATTGGTGCAATGACAGTGCTTTTTTTTGCGAATGCGCTTGTTAAATCATCACCCGTTTGGCGAAGTAGGCTGTGATTCAATGATAAATTAACAGGCACCACCTTGATTATATGCAACGCAGGACAAGCTAGATAAACTAGTAATTTCATCAACCATGTGTAGTTATCTAGTGATTGTTAAGATGTTAAGATTGATTGTTTTTTATAAGGTAAGTTTAATGCTAGCTAGCAACTTGCTGCACTCGCGTAACAGGTGGTCAGCCTGCCACGCAGTCTCCTCATGGAGTGCAATGTAATCGGCGTCCAAAAATGCAGATTACCAATTTGTAATGAAACTTGAAATCGGCCCTAATTAATCGGCCATGCCGATTAACCTCAACCTCTAATCTGTATGTGTACGTGAGCCTGTGTCTTCCTTGTGCCCCCCCCCCCCCCCCTCTTTTGTTGAGTGTGACGGAGCAGAGGCAGAGGACGGCCCTATATTGTAACACTAAAGGTGTCCAGGGCGTTAGGGGGATAAGTGACGTTATGGATCAGACCTACATCCTTCCCCTCTCCCTCACCCTATACCAAAAATACATAGCCGCCCTACGTTATTGGCCGAGCTGCCCACTGCTCTCCTATACACATCCTCTTATCCTTCCTCCATCCCCCTCTCAATGTCTGCGTAAGGGCGCTCCCACCACCCCCACTCGTCTTCCAAGAGTCTCTCCCTCTGTCCTTCCTCTTTACCTTTCATCCCTCTCACACCTTTGATTCGGTTATTCCCTTTCGATCTATCTTCCCCGTACTCCTCTCCTTTTGCATTCCCTCCTTTTTTGTACCCCCGCATCTTTTCCTCTGATTTTACTCTCTCTCTTCCACCGTCTCTCTCGCTCTCTCTTTCTCTCTCTCCGTCCCTTCCGCTCCTCAGTCTCCACACGGAGTAAGGTTTCTGTTCCCACCCAGTGAGTTGTGTGTGTGTTGAGATGATGATGATGGTGTTAGCATGCGTGGGCACGTCTCCTTGTTCTGGCGAGCTCCATAGCGACGTAAAGGGCAGCAGCCAGTGATGGCCTATGAAAACGGTTGCTTGTTGCCAGCGGCGATGAGACCCTGATACAAACCCCACATCTGGGCTGAGGATCAGTCTGACCCTTGTCAGAGATGCTTTGCCAACACGCCTCCGGAGCCAACTGCCACTCTCTTCTGTGTGTGTGTTTGTCATGATGAATGAGTGATAGGACGAGAGCGAGAGCTGTTCACACATTCTCAGTTTAATGCTTATCGTGGGCATGTTTGTGTTTGGGACATCACTTGATGGTGTCCGATATACTGTAGGTGGAAAAAGACTGGGAGAGATGAGGGGCAGAAAATGTAAAAAAAATGTCATGATTATGAGATGTGATAGTCCTGTAGAAGCAGGAGATGGTCGCTCAAGACAGGATGTTGATGAGCTGTTCACAGGAAGTGCTAGTGTTTGGTTTGACCCCGGTCGCTGCAGAGGAAAGGAAACCGGTCCAGAGCTGCTCTCAGAACAAAGAAGGTGATGGAAGTTGACCTCGACATCACGCTCTCTGACCTCTGCATTTCCACTACCATCCTCCCTCTGTCTATATCTCTCTCCCTCCTTCCTCCCCTGCCCTTGTTACCTCACTCTGGCTCTGTATGGTTAGAGCGTGGCGGTAGCATGCCAGAGTAGGGCTGTTGCGGTCGTTAAGTTTTGTAAGCAGGTGATTGTCAAGCCCACACCACAACAGTAAATCTATTTATTTTAGGCAGGTCTAAAGGAACATGATATGAAGAAAATGTAGTCTATTTCAGAAGAGCAGAATAGCATACTCGGAGTCGTCCTTATGTTAGGTCCTGATCTGACTATGCCATATGGCTGTGGGCTACACTATATAATTCCTGTGGCATTATTTTAAAGTATGAAGAGTACAATTGAACATAGCTAAATAAAATATAAAGGATATTTTTCCTGAACCATTTCCCGAGGAAGTACGCGCATGCGGCTATTCTGTTTTGAGCTGTTAACAAGAAACAGGTCCTTCTATATGCTTGATTTAGTTGTTTATGCAACTTTGGTTGTGATACAAACATTAGGCTATATGTTTTGATTTGTTGTACATTCTAAGGCTGCATGATGTGACTAATGATGTTTTGAAAAAAGTTCCATGAAAGACATGCTCTGTTTCTTGTGCAGGCTGTACACACTTCATCAGTCTCTCATTCACAATTTGCCAAGCACGTGATAATATTCTCACCCATCAGACTATTCTGAATAGCCACATGTGTCCCGTGTATCTCAGTTGGTAGAGCATGGCGCTTGCAGCGCCAGGGTTATGGATTCAATTCCCATGGGGGAACCGTACAGAAAAAGTATGGAAATGTTTGCACTGGATAAGAGCATCTACAAAATGACTAAAATGCCAAAATTGTATAAACATATTCTCAATTTAATATGGTCTTTACATAAAGCCTACCAATATATCAAATATAGCCTATTTTACAACAGCCAATGTCACAAAGTGCTTCTACAGAAACCCAGCCTAAAACCCCAAAGAGCAAGCAATGTTGATTTTAGAAGCACGGTGGCTAGGAAAACACCCTAGAAAGGCAGAAACCTAGAGAGGAACCAGGCTCTGAGGGGAGGCCAGTCCTCTTCTGGCTGTGCCGGGTGGAGATTATAACAGTACATGGCCATTAACCTCTCTGGGATATGTGGGACGGTAGCGTCCCACCTGGCCAACATCCAGTGAAAATGCAGAGCGCCGAATTCAAATAAATTACTATAAAAATTAAACTTTCATGAAATCACACATTCAATATACCAAATTAAAGCTACACTTGTTGTGAATCCAGCCAACGTGTCAGATTTCAAAAATGCTTTACGGCGAAAGCAAACAATGCTATTATCTGAGGATAGCAAACACACACAGACCATCATATTTCAACCCTCCCGGCGCAACACAAAATGCAGAAATAAAGATATAATTCATGCCTTACCTTTGACGAGCTTCTTCTGTTGGCACTCCAATATGTCCCATAAACATCAGAAATGGTCCTTTTGTTCGATTAATTCCATTGATATATATCCAAAATGTCCATTTATTTGGTGCGTTTGATCCAGAAAAACACCAGTTCCAACTTGCACAACGTGACTAAAAACTATCTCAAAAGTTGCCTGTAAGCTTTGTCCAAACTTTTCAAACTACTTTTGTAATACAACTTTACGTATTTTTTAACGTAAATATTCGATAAAATTGAAGACGGGATCTGTGTTCAATACCGGAGGAAAACAATGTGTAGCATGCTTTCTGGTCACGCGCCTCTAACAAACAGTACACTTCACTGGAGCCTCATTCTGAACATGGCTACTTCTTCATTTCTCAAAGGAAAAACCTCAACCAATTTCTAAAGACTGTTGACATCCAGTGGAAGCGATAGGAACTGTCGGAAGGTTCCTTACAAATCTGGATTCCCAATGAAAACTCATTGAAAAGAGTGACCTCAAAAAATAAAACAATCTGAATGGTTTGTCCTCTGGGTTTTGCCTGCCAAATAAGTTCTGTTATAGTCACAGACATGCTTCAAACAGTTTTAGAAACTTCTGAGTGTTTTCTATCCAATACTAATAATAATATGCATATATTATTCTGGGACTGAGTAAGAGGGAGTTTACTCTGGGCATGCTTTTCATCCAAACGTGAAAATGCTTCCCACTATCCACAAGAAGTTAAGGCAAGATCATTCTTCAAGATGTTCAAACGTTCATAGATGACTAGCAGGTTCAAATAATAATCTGTGGTTGTAGAAGGTGCAACAGGTCAGCACCTCAGGAGTAAATGTCAGTTGGCTTTTTTTTTCATAGCCGAGCATAGCCGAGCATCAAGACAGTAGGTGAGGGAGGGAGAGAGAGGATTGAAACAGCAGGTCTGGGACAAGTTGTCCTGGTCTGGCTATGCCAAATGGCTGTGGGCTACACTAGTTCATTTAGCAGACAAGATTTGCTTAGAATTTTGTGGCATTATTTGATATTTTATAGTATAAAGAATACAATTGAACAAAGCTGAATGAAAGGATATTTTCTCGAAACGATTTGAGAGTGCGCACACATGCGGTTAACAAAGAAATAGGTATTCCTATATGCTTAATTTAGTTATTAATGTAATTTTAGTTCTACAAACGTTGTGCTATGTTTTGATTTTTAATACATTGTAAGGCCGCATGATGCGACTCTAATGATGATTTGAAAAAGTTGCTTGAAAGGCATGAGCTCTGCTTTATTTTTGTGCGCAGGCTGTACACAATTCATCAGTCTCTCATTCTCAATTTGACAATGCCTCGAATTTCACAGCGGCATCCCCTTTGTGGCCGTTGTGCCCTTAGCCTGGAGTGCTGTGTTGTGCCCTTCTCCCTGAGTGCTGCGCGCTCCTAAGCATCTCACTCACATGGCTCTCATCACGTGATCAGGTCTTTCTCACAGGCTACAAGTGAAGACCGACACACCGGGGGCGCAACTGCACGAGTCCTTATCCAGGTGCATCTGAGGTGCATATTGAAGATCTTGGAAGAACTGTCCAAATGTACTTTTCGTCAGCCAGCAAGACGAGTAGGCCTAACGATCAGCAAAAGCACTAGCTTATGTCAATCTACTATCCCGCATAGTACAACAGTTGACCTATTCTGTGTGAGAAATAAATATTCCTAATAGTCTTGGACAATTATGGGATGCAATAAAGCCCAAATTAATACAACCACCAGCATCAAAAAAATGTTTTTATGTAATGTGGCTGATGCAACAGATCAGAACATTTAGCTTAATGTTGATAAACTATTAGGCTATTTCTTCAAATTATAAGCGCAGCAATGTGCACATGGCAGTAAGCACCAATGTTCCCACTATCCACAAGAAGTTAAGGCAAGATCATTCTTCAAGATGTTCAAACGTTCATAGATGACTAGCAGGTTCAAATAATAATCTGTGGTTGTAGAAGGTGCAACAGGTCAGCACCTCAGGAGTAAATGTGGCATCAGCCACATAAGCACCAATGTTCCATTAGCGGGAAAACACCATTGTCAAAAGTGACCACAAATGTGATTAATGCTTTTATTGTAAAGGTGTATTTTTATGGTGAAAATGATCTTCCCCAAACTTAAAACGCACACGCTGCTTATGCATGCTAGTTAGGCTCTACACCCCTTGTAAAGCAGACTAATGTGCTTATTGTCAAGAAGTTATTTGGCCACTTTAGTTATGATACAAACCTTATCAAGGCATATATGCCCATGGACTAGGCTACATGAGGTGTGCGACTATGATTTGAAAAAAAAGGCAGTTTCTTATGCTGGGCATCATTCACAAGTGATAATATATACTTCACAAGTGATGGGCTAATGTTGCCACCCATCAGACTATTCTTGATTTAATCTTGTCTTTACATATACTAAATAATATTTGTGAAATTTCAATTTAGAATGGACCATTATCATGCACCTGTCTCAACAGGGGCAGTGGGGGGGAAAATACATGTCATCTATGCACTTAAATAGTGAATGGAGGATGCTTTTCCCGTGGTTCATTTTCATGCCAGCCAGGTAGGCTATACTCCTGTTGTAAAGATCAACAATATGTTTAATATTAGTGAAGTTGAAGTAAATATAGTAGGCCTAGCCTGTAGAAAGCTGATGGGATACTCCTCTTTTTAGTAGAGACCATCCCTCTGTTTTCTATCACAATTGCATAGCCTATAGAAACGATGCGCAACATGAGCTCATGGGCGCTCATGAAGTGCTTGATTAGATTTTACATTGATGTCTAGCGCGATTTTGCATTGATGTCTAGCGTACCTAATTTGCATTGATGTCTAGCGTGATTAACCTCTACCGAGTACCTAACCCGGATTCGGGAGCACCCCCCGCCCCCCCCCCCCACACTGATTAGCATCGCTAGCATAGCGTCACAATTAAATAGTAGCATCTAAATATCATTAAATCACAAGTCCAAGACACCCAATGAAAGACACAGATCTTGTGAATAAAGCCACCATTTCAGATTTTTAAAATGTTTTACAGGGAAGACACAATATGTAAATCTATTAGCTAAACACGTTAGCAAAAGACACCATTTTTTTACTCCAACTGTTTTTTCCTGCGTCAGTAGCTATCACTAATTCGACTAAATGAAAATATATATAGCCACTAACCAAGAAACAATTCATAAGATGACAGTCTGATAACATATTTATGGTATAGCATAGTTTTTTTTTTTTAAATGTGCATTTTTCAGGTATAAATCACAGTTCTACATTGCAGCTGCAATCTGATATAGTGCTGATGCAGCCAGAACAATTACAGAGACCAACGTCATATAACTAATTACTTGTCTTAAAACATTTCAGAAAAAATACACAGCGTACAGATATTGAAAGCCCAACATCTGGTGAATCCAAACAATATTTCAGATTTATTAAATGTTTTATAGCGAAAACAAAATGTAGCGCTAAATTAGCATAGCCACGCCAGCCAGAACCAGCTGGGCGCGCCCGACCAGTTCACATGCACGACAGATATATGAAATAACATCGTAAATTGGGTCTTACTATTGCTGATCTTTCATCAGAATGTTGATAAAGGTGTCCTTAGTCCTGATGAGTCGTTCAATCCATTCACAATGGCAACTTTCCCTCTTCATTTAGCATAGGTACTGGTCGACTAGCACGGTTCTGTCCAAAGTTAAAAAACTCACAGAACGGAACACGGCAAAACTCCCGAAAAAATTCAAATAATCTGATTAAACTATATTGAAAAAACATACATTAAGATGATATGGTCACATGTATCAAACAAACTTCGAGACGGAGATAGTTTTCATCCGTAACGGCAGCATAACAAAAGACAATTGCACCTCTAAAACGCGCGTAACAGAGAACCGGAAGTTGTCGGTCACGCTAAAGAAATAGGTCTTATTTCACGTCAGTACAAGATAAACAAAAAATTTCTCCTCTGACGTCTTCTTGACACCCAGAGGAAGACGAATGAAGTGTGTTTCGGGTCATAGGTGGCGTGACCATATATAGGCAGAGCGTTGAAGCGAGCATACACATCTTGCAATCTTCTTCTTGCTCAGGGAAAGTGCTGTCAAATGACTTATGTTTCACTCAGAGACAAAATTGAAACGGTTTTAGAAACCATAGCTTGTTTTCTATCCAATGGTATTAATTATATGCATATAGTAACAGCAATAATTGAATAAGAGGCAGTTTAATCTGTAGAGGAAATTATGCTAATGCAAAAACAGCACCCCCTGTATTCTCAAGAAGTTAAAGGGATAATAGAATGCTGAGTACCAGGCAGTTAGCAAGTTTGGTAGGCTACTAATGACCAGCAACAGCATCAGAGTTTAGAGAAGCCTAGTTACCGTGACTAAACGGTCACCTGGAATTTGACTGCCTTCGTGACTTGTGACCGCCGGTGTGGCGGTAATACGGTCACCGCAACAGCCCTACACCTACTACCATACCCCGTTCAAAGGCACCTCAATCTTTTGTCTGGCCCATTCAACCTCTGAATGGTACATACTCAAGCTCAAAATATCCTCCTTTAACATGTCTTCTCCCCTTCATCTACACAAATTGAAGTGGATTTAACAAGTAACATTAATAAGGGATCATAGTTTTCACCTGGATTTATCTGGTCAGTCTGTCACGGAAAGAGCAGGTGTTCCTATAGGAATATCCACTCCCAGAAATAAATATTGTACAACTCGATTTGGTGAAAGCCTATATTCTGTCAGTGTGTAGGTAAAATGCATATTTTTGGCATGATTTAACTTCTAAGTGGTCCGCCTGTGAAAATCAGGAAATCGTGTAGGAACACATCGTAGTTAAATGATGCTTGTCGGTGGAGATGGGGGATACCACACTATCATACCTCTTTTAAAACAATTACCTGCACTCCAGATCGCCAAAATCTGCCAATAGATGGTATGGGCATACTTGTCGAACACTTCCTTCCGTTTTTATATCGTCATGACAAAGTATATATTTTGCTGTATGTGCTCAATCTCAACAGTGTAACAAATGATGACTTTGCCTCTGTCGCAATGCACCGTGTCTGTAGGAAATGGAGATATTATAGAAAGGAGGAGATGGGAATCCACATTATGAAATGAATGGAGAAACGGGCCACCCGACTGACTGTCGACCCAACACATTCACGTTGTCATGCTGCGTCACGCTTTGCCAAACTAATCATCACGCGATCCGTTCTTAATGGAGTTCCCATCCTCTCAAAATGATCTCTGTGGGAAAGCAACGTAATGGTGTTCTCGCTCAGGGCAGAGACCCTGTTTTATAGCTCTGTGGCAGAGACAAACTGCAAGTTGAACTTGGTAAGTTAGACTCCTAAATTGATAGAGTAGTTTGTTTAGGCAATTTTACAGCTAATTAGCTACTTCACATGCTCACATTGAGTTTGGTATTATTGTGTGTAGTAGCTGCATCAAATGTCTCCAATGATAATCACATGTTTCTACCAACCTTGTTATAACAACAAAATGAAACATTTGTTCACAAAAATATTGTTCTCGCGTATTAGTGTTATTTAACACGGTTTAACACTCTTAACAATAGGAATTTGTAGTTTTGGGAGCATTATCCCTTTAATGTTTTGTATACTCAGTGTATGTGTGTAATAATTTATTTACAACGGCCCACAAAAAAATAAAATAATCATCCGTAGCCTGCACTCGAATAGTAAATGGAGGTTACGTGTGGTTACGATTTTAATATCCCAGGCAGGCTACAATGGTTGTAAAGCGGATGAATGTGCTTAATTTTAAGAATTTAGCAATAAATATAGCATCACGAAAGCCGGGATCCTCTTATAAGAACACATTTCACTAGGCGCTCTGTAGCCTATGGGCTCTCCAAATATGTTCCAGGGGTCCTAGGCCTATAGGTTTCAGTTATTTGGCCGCTTTTGTGATGCAGAATTTTGTTTTGCATCTGAGCTCCTAGAGTGTGCGGCTCTCCTTTTTATTTTCAAGTTTTCTACTCCGCTAGCCAGCACCTCGCCTAAATAGGTGTGCGTTTCTTTTTCTTCTAGACAGACCTTAACAAAACTTATGGGCTAGGCTACACTACATGTTGCACGCAACTATGATTTTTGAAAAAGTCACAAATAGGGCGTTCCCCTTTTCTTGCTTTAGACTGCACGAGCTGGGCATCATTCACAAGTGATAATATTCTCACTCGACTGAATATTCTGACTTTTATCTTATTTTTACATAAACTAAATAAAGCTGGGACCGAGAGACTGTTTCTATCTCAAGGCCATCAGACTGTTAAATAGCCGTTACTAGCCGGCCTCCACCCAGTACCCTGCCCTGAACTTAGTCACTGTCACTAGCCGGCTACCACCCGGTTACTCAATCCTGCACCTTAGAGCCTGCTGCCCTACAGTGGCTCCTCCTTTAAAAGTTGTGAGCTTGCACCGCGGGACTTAGGGGTACCCAGCGTCACGGCTTCATTGCTCCAGACCACCACAAGGGGGAGTTAGAGCACTCATTATGTGTTTGGGTCCCAAGGTTTTTATATGACCAATCATATCGAGTGGTTCGGTTCCAATGACGAATTTTGAATCGAGCTACCCTTGCCTTGTGGCGTTCTTCAACAAAGATAAAATATTGCGGTGGAACCAGATGTAAGTTGTTATAACGTCATAACGAGCCAAGGAAAAAATATACAATTGAGAGGAATATGTTACTTAATGTAGAGATAAACGTTTGCATGTTTTTTTGTCATAAAGTTAATTTACGAAAATCGCTATTTAGCAAGTTATCTGACTAGCTAACATTAGCCAGCTAGCTAGTGTTAGGAGAATGAATTTGTAATTTGTGTTTAATGTTTTAAGGACTCCTGAGAACCAGCAAACCAGGCTGTTGTCTTGTGAAATAGTGGATGTAAAGAATCTAGCTAGCTAAAGCATTTACTGCAAATTGAATGTACAATTGTGTAAGCTTGTCTTGCAATGCAGCTGAAGTAACATAGCTAGCTAACTATTTACTTGCTTATTGTGTAGTACTGTATGCCTATGGATGTGTAGCCGATCTGTAAATGGACCCTGAAACGTTTGGTATGAATATTAGTTCAGAACCTATCTATGAACCTCAGCTATCGTAGTTGTATCAACTTCAAGTCTGAATGGCATTAATGAAGACTTTGGATAGAGTAGAATATAAGAACTTTATTGTGCCAAGGATGCAAGTCCTATATACACATGTACTGTAGTTATTACCACGCATTGTAGCCTGTACATTGTAGCCCACATTCCCACATTGTCGCCTGTACATTGAATATATTCACTGATCATGTACTCTTCCTTGGCAAGTAAAGGTGCGAATGGCAAATTCAGGTATAAATCTGAGACGATCTTTTTCAAACTCCATTATTTGAATGATGCTGTGTCTGCATGTATGTATTACAATTAGACACTTCAACGGTGTTAAAACCACTTCTGCTCCTGGGACATCAATGATTACACATTGTAACTATGCAATAGACTAGAAACATGATTGATTTGTAATTCATATATACCGAAGGGGAAAAAACGATGTATATCTAACTCCCTCCATCTGCATTAATCTGAGGACACGGGATAGTATTTCAATGAGATACTTCATTTCAACCAGTGGAGAATGGGAAACGCTTTATTGAAAGAAGTTCATTATCCAGGTGTTATAAATGCATTATAATTATGATAATTGTAATATTATAAATACAAGTTCAATCTGTACTTCAGTGCACATGGTGTGCATTATAAAACGAGGAAGAAAGACGAGGTGGGGAGAGAGGTGTAGAAGACAGAACGGGAAAGAGGTAAGAACAGCGGCAGACAGCGAGCATATGATTCATGAATTACAGTGCTACCCTAATATTCTCTCAGTTCATCACAGTTGCGGTGTCTCCTAACCAGCCTTGGGCCCCCAGTTTGGCCCGAAGGTTATCTTAAGAGTGGGCGAGGTGGCGATAACGGGACTGGCTTCCTCTTTCATATCAAAACCTGCAGACGAGAGGGCATGATTAAGCCTTGTTTTTTTAAATTCTAACACGGTCAGTCATCTTAAATCGGGAGGTGAAATACAAAACTGGCCGTGGATCATTAACTCTGGGACTCCTACATCTCTGTCTGTATTTCAATGTAAAGCTTCTCTTTAATAATACTTCCTGTTGACCCGACCAAGTGACATCTCACCTATGATCATGATGTGCCCTCTGTGTCAGCCAGTTCAGATGCGGGAGGGGGTTCACCAAAACAGCTGATATAACCTAGAGGATTTAGGGAGAAGAGGGAGAGGGATGAAGTGGAGAAGAGAGACTGTTATTGTGTGAGTGTGGTCTCACCTGGTGTCCACACTAAGTGGCTACAGAGTACTTTATGCTGAAAACACACACACGAGAACAAACAATAGAAGATAATGTCAATAGAAGATACTGTATGTGACGAAGACACCTATCGGAGTGTACCTGAAACATTTAAATATTTACATTTACATTTAAGTCATTTAGCAGACGCTCTTATCCAGAGCGACTTACAAATTGGTGCGTTCACCTTATGACATCCAGTGGAACAGCCACTTTACAATATAGAGGGCAATGTGTCTCACCACTTGGTTATTGCAAGGCTAACCCACAAGGAAATCACGACTTGGCAGCAACAGATAGTCCAGTGAAAATGGCTGTGTTTATGTGGTGTAAATCTGGAAATTAGCAGCTGACATCTGAAGGTTTTTTTAATGAATGCATGCGAGACAGGTTCCATGTACAACAAGAGATGGAGAAAAAGAACACAGAACAGTTTAATTATCTCTGGTTATGGACCCTTTTGCCAGCAATAAAGCTTCCACGGCCTGTTCCTCAGACAGTGAACATCTGGCAATATCTACATTTTCGACCCCTTGGTCAACTCGCACCCTGAAAGTTAAGAAAATTGCTTCTTATTTGTGGATATGAAGACAATAACTGAGATATGACCATTCAATCTAAAGCAGCAGATGTCATTTTTAGGATACGTCAATACAGCCCAGTGCTGTTTACCTGAGATGCCATCTTCGTAGGTGTCCGTTTTGACTTCATTTGTGTCGGAAAAGAAGTGGCTTTCAGAACAATTTATTTTTGATTGAAAATGAAAAAGGTTTTGCTCTCGACAAAGACACAAATGTACCTCCATAGCATATAACAATTTGCCTGTGAGTAACCACACCTTCATACAAACATGCTACTGTATGCAGAATTCTTGACGCACAACCGAAGATGCTGCCATATTCTGCCAGCACGCCAACAAGCGAGCCACTCCGGAGCAGAATGATGATGCGTGGAAAAGGGAAAGGAATGAGATGGGAACAGCAAGTTGGGGAGGAGGGCTAATAGCTGAGCAATAGACTATTCAACCTTTACTAAAGAATAGTCTAATACCGAGCTAGGTGTAAACCCCCCCCCCCCCCCCCCCTTTATCACAGACCAGATTTGCCCTAATGACCAATGCTACTCAATGTAATAAAGTAATGCCTTTTCAAATAAGTTACCTTACACGTTATGTTGGCTGACAAATTGTTAGCTACGCTATTATTACGAACCATATAGCATATCATTACAGCAGTATGTACCGGTATGTTAGCTAGCTACCTAACGTTAGTAGTTATACATCAAACAGCCTATAGTTAATATACTGGCCTAGCTGATTACCCAACATTTATTGAATTGATTATTCTCGTCATTCTTAGCTTAGCTAAATGGTATAGTTGTTGTGCTTTCTCAATGGACGTTCGGGTGCTTTCGTAAATTCACTCTGGCTATCTATAGGCTGGACAATAGAACGAGTCAAAATTCACCCAAGGCTGAAAAACGTCTTCAGAAAGTTGGCTAAACTGGAACACTAATGCGAGCCCATAGCAAATTAATGGAATCGAATGTTCGCAGAGCCTGTTTTGACTGGAGTGATGCTTAGAATTCCATAAAAAATGTATCCCTTTTTATTTTACCACTACAATCTGTTTGTCAGACGAAACTGGAGAAAAACTCGTGTAGAAATTAAACATCCGCACCTCGATGGTGTCAACTGTGCTTCTGTCTGTGTAATGAAAAAGTAGGGAAAAATAAACTTCGGACTATTTCTGGTCTAGCGATCGATGCCAAACGAGCACGCTGCCCAGACTTACATAATTACAAAGAGGAGATTCTCCTGATTTTAAAATGATGCCCGTGTAACAGTTTTGCTTCCGTCCCGCTCCTCGCCCCTACCTGGGCTCGAACCAGGGACCCTCTGCACACATAGACAACAGCCACCCTCGAAGCATCGCTACCCATCGCTCGACAAAAGCCGCGATCCTTGCAGAGCGAGCGACGTCACCGATTTAAATGCTATTAGCGCGCACCCCGCAAATTAGCTAGCCAATTCACACCGGTTACACCCGAATTGAAAAAAAATCTAAATATACACATTGCAAGATATTTGCCGAAATAGACACATGCCTATATTTCCCCCATAGGAAACAATGGGAAGACCGTAGAGTTCCAATATTATTTTTGTTGTTTACATTTTAACTATAGAACGTGAGCAGGTCTCATTGCCAACAATAGCGAAGCAGGCATTGTGACGTTGAACATTAAGCTGGGAATAGATTGTTTGGGAGGCGAGTTGGTGCCAAGGTGCTCAATAGAACTAATAGGAGCTGACAGGGTGAAAAATGCAAAAAAATAAGATTACTGCGATTACTTCAAATGGACGGCCTTACCAGCTCTGCTAGGGCGAGTAAAATGATCAAATTAATTTATATAGCCCTTCGTACATAAGCTGATATCTCAAAGTGCTGTACAGAAACCCAGCCTAAAACCCCAAACAGCAAGCAATGCAGGTGAAGAAGCACGGTGGCTAGGAAAATCTCCCTAGAAAGGCCAAAACCTAGGAAGAAACCTAGAGAGAAACCAGGCTGAGGGGTGGCCAGTCCTCTTCTGGCTGTGCTGGGTGATTATAACAGAACATGGCCAAGATGTTCAAATGTTCATAAATGACCAGCATGGTCAAATAATAATAATCACAGTAGTTGTTGAGGGTGCAGCAAGTCAGCACCTCAGGAGTAAATGTCAGTTGGCTTTTCATAGCCGATCATTAAGAGTATCTCTACCGCTCCTATGGTCTCTAGAGAGTTGAAAACAGCAGGTCTGGGACAGGTAGCACGTCCGGTGAACAGGTCAGGGTTCCATAGCCGCAGGCAGAACAGTTGAAACTGGAGCAGCAGCAGCACGGCCAGTTGGACTGGGGACAGCAAGGAGTCATCAGCCAGGTCGTCCTGAGGCATGGTCCTAGGGCACAGGTCCTCCGAGAGAGAGAGAAAGACAGAGAGAAAGAGAGAATTAGAGAGAGCATACTTAAATTCACACAGGACACCGGATAAGACAGGAGAAGTACTCCAGATATAACAGACTGACCCTAGCCCCCCGACACAAACTACTGCAGCATAAATACTGGAGGCTGAGACCGGAGGGGTCAGGAGACACTGTGGCCCCATCCGATGATACCCCCGGACATGGCCAAACAGGAAGGATATAACCCCACCCACTTTGCCAAAGCACAGGCCCCACACCACTAGAGGGATATCTTCAACCACCAACTTACCATCCTGAGACAAGGCCGAGTATAGCCTACAAAGATCTCCGCCACGGCACAACCCAAGGGGGGGCGCCAACCCAGACAGGAAGATCACGTCGGTGACTCAACACACTCAAGTGACGCACCCCTCCTAGGCACGGCATGAAAGAGCACCAGTAAGCCAGTGACTCAGCCCCTGTAATAGGGTTAGAGGCAGAGAATCCCAGTGGAGAGAGGGGAACCGGCCAGGCAGAGACAGGTTGCTCCAGAGCCTTTCCGTTCCCCTTCACACTCCTGGGCCAAACTACACTCAATCATATGA
The DNA here is from genome assembly GCF_029448725.1 of Salvelinus fontinalis. Lineage (NCBI taxonomy): Eukaryota > Metazoa > Chordata > Actinopteri > Salmoniformes > Salmonidae > Salvelinus > Salvelinus fontinalis. The sequence goes on along the minus strand of NC_074697.1, from coordinate 45,812,226 downwards.
CCCACTGAAGAGATGAGTCTTCAGTAAAGACTTAAAAGTTGAGACCGAGTCTGCGTCTCTCACATGGGTAGGCAGACCATTCCATAGAAATGGAGATCTATAGGAGAAAGCCCTGCCTCCAGCTGTTTGCTTAGAAATTCTAGGGACAATTAGGAGGCCGTAGCGTACGTGTAGGTATGTACGGCAGGACCAACTCGGAAAGATGGGTAGGAGCAAGCCCATGTAACGCTTTCTAGGTTAACAGTAAAACCTTGAAATCAGCCCTTGCCTTAACAGGAAGCCAGTGTAGGGAGGCTAGCACTGGAGTAATATGATCACATTTTTGGGTTCTAGTCAGGATTCTAGCAGCCGTATTTAGCACTAACTGAAGTTTATTTAGTGCTTTATCCGGGTAGCCGGAAAGTAGAGCATTGCAGTAGTCTAACCTACATGTAACAAAAGCATGGATTAATTTTTCTGCATCATTTTTGGACAAATGTCTGATTTTTGCAATGTTACGTAGATGGAAAAAAGCTGTCCTTGAAACAGTTTTGATATGTTTGTCAAAAGAGAGATCAGGGTCCAGAGTAACGCCGAGGTCCTTCACAGTTTTATTTGAGAAGACTTTACAACCAAGATTAATTGTCAGATTCAACAGAAGATCTCTTTGTTTCTTGGGACCTAGAACAAGCATCTCTGTTTTGTCCGAGTTTAAAAGTAGAACGTTTTCAGCCATCCACTTCCTTATGTCTGAAACACAGGCTTAGAGTTGTCTCATTTGTGTCTTGTAGCCAACATTAGCTTGGGTGCTTGACTGCCGTTTTAAGGCCATAACGCTCAAATCAACCTTTCTCCTTGGCCCGAACGTCCAGTTTGCACTCCAAGAGCGAAACGGCCTGAATTTACAAACGGACAATTTTTCTCTGACTGGAAACACTAATATTAATCAAATTAACTAAGCCACATTTCTTAATCAATCCCATATACTATGTTATTACAAAAATGGTTTTAAATTCTCTGGTAATACCAATACGGAATATTATCAAATGCTTCTCAAAGATGCCCTCTGGTGGTCAAACTAGCAATAACTTGCAGTAACAGAAGAGAATTAAATGACGTGAGAATTAAATGACGTGCCACAGAATGCTGGGTGTGCCGCAGTATGACACAACTTTTAAAGGAGGAACCACTGTATGTAGATAGACATACAGTGCATTCGGAAAGTATTCAGACCCATTGACTTTTTACACCTTTAGTTACGTTACAGCCTTATTCTAAAAAAACGGACATCACATTTACATAAGTATTCAGACCCTTTACTCAGTACTTTGTTGGAGCACCTTTGTCAGCGGTTACAGCCTCGAGTCTTCTTGGGTATGACTCAACAATCTTGGCAGACATGCATTTAGGGAGTTTCTCACATTCTTCTCTGCAGATCCTCTCAAACGCTGTCAGGTTGGATGGGGGGGCGTCGCTGCACAGATATTTTCAGTATTCTCCAGAGATGTTCGATCGGGTTCAAGGACATTCAGAAACCTAGCATCCCAGCATCGCCTCTTCACTGTTGACGTTGAGACTGGTGTTTTGCGGGAAGTATTTAATGAAGCTGCCAGTTGAGGACTTGTGAGGCGTCTGTTTCTCAAACTAGACACTAATGTACTTGTCCTCTTGCTCAGTTGTGCACCGGGGCCTCCCACTCCTCTTTCTATTCTGGTTAGAGACAGTTTGCACTGTTCTGTGAAGGGAGAAGTACACAGTGTTGTACGAGATCTTCAGTTTCTTGGCAACTTCTCACATGGAATAGTCTTCATTTCTCAGATCAAGAATAGACTGACGGGTTTCAGAAGAAAGTTATTTGTTTCTGGCTAATTTGAGCCTGTAATCGAACCCACAAATGCCGATAGTCCAGATACTCAACTAGTCTAAAGAAGGACAGTTTTATTGCTGCTTTAATCAGGACAACAGTTTTCAGCTGTGTTAACATAATTGCAAAAGGGTTTTCTAATGATCAATTAGCCTTTTAAAATGCTAAACTTGGATTAGGTAACACAACGTGCCATTGGAACATAGGAGTGATGGTTGCTGATAATTGGCCTCCTTAAGCCTATGTAGATATTCCATAAAAAATCTGACGTTTCCAGCTACATTAGTCGTTTACAACATTAACAATGTCTACACTGTATTTCTGATCAATGTGATGTTATTTTAATGGACAAAAAATGTGCTTTCCTTTCAAAAACAAGAACATTTCTAAGTGACCCCAAACTTTTGAACGGTAGTGTACGTTTGTGTATATTTATACTCTGGACTCTGACATTTTTCATCGTGATATTCCTTCATTTATTCCTTTTAGATTTGTGTGTATTGTTAGATATTTCTGCTCTGTTTGAGCTACGAGCACAAGCATTTAGATACATCTGCTAAATATGTTGCGCCTTTCCATCACCATGCACCTGTCGAAATAGGGGCGGAGGGGAAAGAATATATGTGATCTGTACGCACTTGAATAGTGAATGGAGGACACTTTTCCTGCGGTTCATAGTCTACGCCGATTTTTAAAGTGAAGCAATGTGCTTAATATTAGGAAAGTTGAGAAAGAAATATAGCTAATAGAAAGCTGATGAGATCCTCTTTTTAATAGAGGCGATCAAATCTCTGTTTTCTCACACAATTGCCTAGCATAGCCTATAGAAATATCGCGCAACATGGGCTTATAGGAACACTTATTTAATCCCATGCATCAACCGGCTATGAGGAGCTGTCTCTCGCTGAGCAACAGGTGATCCCATTTCGCTCTAACTCTGAATGCCAGGGCTCTCGTGAAGTGTTTGATTTCCTATTGAATTTGCATTGATGTCAGAGTGATTAGAGGGATAATAGAGCGCTGAGTACCAGGCCATTAGCGACAGGTTCGTTAGCGACAGGCCGTTAGCGATAGGCGATAGCAAGTTTGATAGGCGATACCGTTAGGCGATACCGTTAGCGATAGCAAGTTTGGTAGGCTACTAATTTGGAGAAGCCTGGTTACCATGACTCAGCGGTCACGTGGAATTTGACTGTGGTCATGACTCTTGAGTGGCGGTAATACGGTCGCCATAACAGCCCTACGCCAGGGTCGTGGGTTTGATTCCTGCTGGGGCCACTAATGGGAAAGGGTTTGCACTCTCTGTTGTAAGACGCTTTGGATAAAAGCCTCTGCTAAATGGCATGTATTATTATATAGTATGTCTCTTCCTCCTCGCCTTTTGCTATTCTCTTCTATTTCTCTCCCTGTCTCCCTCCTCCCCTCTCCATTTCACTTTCCATCCCCTGTTCCCCTGGAGTCTGGCTAGAAAAGCTTTTGTGGATAATTGATCGGCAGCAGGAGGGGATCGATGCCGCTCGTCTTGACTGAGAGACTCATTTCCTCCCGCCTCTCCCTGTCTCGGGATTTGTCTTTGTCTCCCTCCCGCCTCCCTCTCTCTAGCGCTCTCACCATCTTTCCACACCCTTGTCCTCTCCATGACTGTGGTAAAGGCATGGATTGCAGAGAGAGGAGAGGATGATAAGCAGAGAGGAGGAGAAAGAGCGGGATGATGAACACATGGGACCAGAGTTCATTAAGTCATTTTTATGGATCTTGAACTCTAGTAGCCCCAGAAGGACAGAAAGCACCGGAACACTTTCTGTAAGCCTGCCCTGGTGCTTTATGAGTTTCATTGATAGCGCTTATGATCTGTCTCGGTGGGAGGCCACTAATAGACTCTCCAATGTGTCTGTTGTTTCATTACTACACAATCTCTGCATAGAACACTGCTTCTAACAGCATTCTATTGGAGCTGCATACGCAGAGGACATATAGGGGTACTTATCGATGTCAGCGAGTGTGTGTGTGTTTAGTATAGGGGTACTCATCGATGTCTGCGAGTGTGTGTGTTTAGTATAGGGGTACTTATCGATGTCTGCGAGTGTGTGTGTGTGTTTAGTATAGGGGTACTTATTGATGTCTGCGAGTGTGTGTGTGTGTTTAGTATAGGGGTACTTATTGATGTCTGCGAGTGTGTGTGTGTGTGTTTAGTATAGGGGTACTTATCGATGTCTGCGAGTGTGTGTGTGTGTTTAGTATAGGGGTACTTATTGATGTCTGCGAGTGTGTGTGTGTTTAGTATAGGGGTACTTATCGATGTCTGCGAGTGTGTGTGTGTGTGTGTTTAGTATAGGGGTACTTATTGATGTCTGAGAGTGTGTGTGTGTTTAGTATAGGGGTACTTATCGATGTCTGCGAGTGTGTGTGTTTAGACTGTGAGTTGGATTGATGATAAAATGTCATGTTGAAAGCATCAAGTGTACTGAATCTCTCTCTCTCTCTCTCTTGCTTCTCTCTCGCATCTCTCTCTCTCTCGCTTCTCTCTCTCTCTGTCTCTGCTCTCTCTCTCTCAGGTATCACTACAGAAGGGATCTACAGGGTGAGTGGGAACAAGTCAGAGATGGAGAGCATGCAGAGGCAGTTTGACCAGGGTGAGTCACCAGAACCTCTCTTTTTGACCGTAGACATTCAACGCACACCAACAATATGAATTGTCAGCAATATGCCTTACACTCAGTGGCCAGTTTATTAGGTTCACGAAAAAGGTTCACTCCTACAGACAGAGAGTCATGTGGCTTGCTATATAAAGCAGGCAGACAGGCATTGAGGCATTCAGTTACTGTTCGATTGAACATTAGAATGGGCAAAACAAGTGACCAAAGCAACTTTGAGTGTGGTGTGATAATCGGTGCCAGGTGTGCCTGTTCCAGTATCTCAAACGGCCGGCCTCCTGGGCTTTTTACTCGCGAGTGTCTAGGGCAAGTTTTCCCAAACTCTGTCCTCGGGACCCCAAGGAGTGCACGTTTTAGTTTTTATCCCGGGCACTACACAGCTGATTCAAATAATCAACTAATCATGAAGCTTTGATCATTTGAATCCGCTGTGTAGTGTAAGGGCAAAACACCTGGACGTGCACCCCTGCACGCTGGTCTAGGGTTCACCGAGAACGGGGCGACAAACAGAAAACATCCAGTCAGTGACAGTCCTGTGGGTGAAAACAGCTCGTTGATGAGCGGTCGAAGGAGAATGGCAAGAATCGTGCAAATAACCGGCGCAGTACAACAGTGGTGTGCAGAACGCCATTTGACCAAGCACAACTCATCGGTCCTTGTCATGGATGGACTATTGGAGCAGGCGACCACACCGGGTTCCACTCCTATCAGCTAAAAACGAGAACCGGCCGCGGTGGACACGTGCTTACCAACACTCCACAATTGAGGAGTGGAAAAACATTGCCTGGTCAGACTGAGTGTAATTATTGTAGGGTCGTCAGACCCCGTGCCACCCGTGGTCAGTGCCTATGTACACATACTGACCTATGCACATACAGGCGCACACACACAAACTCACCAATGCAAAGAAACACACCTAGGCACAAACAGGCCATGGAGGTGCAGTGTTAGTGTGTTGTATCTGTCCAGAAGCCTGTTGTCTAATGGATGCACCTAATTAACCTGGGAGCATCTGTATCATGGATATGCAGGAAGGAGAGGTCTTCCTCACATCGTAGTGTGTGTGTGTACATGCGTATGTGTGGTGTGGGCCGTTAATTTCCTCCCTGATTGGTTTGGTTAATGAAGCATGCTCGCTGGTGTGTGTGTGTGTGTGTGTGTGTGTGTGTGTGTGTGTGTGTGTGTGTGTGTGTGTGTGTGTGTGAGAAATCAGTGTGGCTGAGGTAATCAGAAGCGAAGTCCTGTGTCCAGTCGAACAGGACCCTAGACCAAGGTGACAATACAATTACACATGAAATTACAGCACCGGTAGACCATAGCACCCAATCAGCTATCACCTAGCCACCCCTTACAGCAAAGGTAACCCATGGCGATAGAACCACACACCCAGTTCAGATACAACAGCCGAGACCAGACTAGTTTTCGAACTTCTCATGTCGGCTGCTGGAGTTTCCAAGGTTCCACATGTCAAATCTTAGCTGACGACTTGGGATGAGACGGATTCGTTTAGCCAATTGGAGAGCAGTGCCCTGACGTTATGTGTTTAGCCAAGCAAACCGCTAGCTAGCTATTTTGCTGCCGTTAGCAAGCTTAGCTTGCTGATATTTATCTGACAAGTCCGTGTTTCTGGTGCATGTATTTCATGATACTTGTTCACTACAACACCGGCTATAACAAGTGGCAACTTTGTATCAAGTTGTATCGAGTCGTTGTGAAGATTCCCTGTTACCGTGGAAACGGTCTCAACTGCCCATCTCGTCATCTTGATATGAATGTCCTGTCTTTAGTCAGCTATTCTTCCACACAAAATTCTAAAACTGGCTAGTTTTGTCTCGTCTCTGCTTATGTCGGCTGTTTTATCTAAACCGGGCTTTAGGAGCACTGAGATCTGGAGCTCACTCTTAGGCCTGTTCTGAGAACAGGTCTGAATCGGAAGCACTAGGCGTTACTGGGTGAGAACTGACTTGGTACCAGTGTTATCACTGAAGCTGCTCTGTTATGTACACAACAGGTCCTATTTTCCTCCTCTCTCTCTTTTCTGTCTCTTTTTCATCCTTTCTCGCCAATCCCCTCTCCCTCACCATTGCTACCTGTCTAACTCTTCCACAATCAATCACCTACTTTCTATCCCCCCCCCCCCCCCATCTCCCCGCCTCTCTTCCTCCACATTTGTCATAGACAAGCGAGAGTAATCAGAGAAGGGTTTTTAATAGTCTATATATTCTTATCCTTCTCTCCTCCCCTCCTTCACCCCTTCCTTCTCTCGCACTCTTTTCTCTGTGTTTTGAACAACAAGCGGGCCAGGCGTCGCCTGTGATTTACTCTCGGGTTTCTAATTTTAATCAGCAGTAGTGCTTCCGGTGCTGCTGACCTCGTTCCCGTCCTCTCCCATGTGGTCCCTTATGCTGACCTGCCACACTGAATAAAAGAGACTCACTTGGTACTCACTTGGTACCGAGGAGCTGGAGCCAATTGGGTGCAGCTCCTTCTAACGGGATAAGCAGTGTTCTCTAAGCAATACGGAACTTTTGTTGTGTGCTGGTGGTTTGTTTAGTCAGGTATTTTAGTCTATCACCAGGTGGGGTGATACTATAGCAGTAAAACAAATGAGTTTGAGCCAGACCTTTTGTGTGTGTGTTTCATATTGTTGTCTCTTGTAGATCATGTCCTAAATCAGGTGTCTCTTCCATGTCTTATTCTAATGAACCTCTGTGTCTCCCGCTCTCTGTCTCCCTGCTAGACCATAACCTGGACCTGGTGGAGAAGGACTTCACTATCAACACGGTGGCCGGGGCCATGAAGGCCTTTTTCTCTGAGCTGCCAGAACCCCTGGTGCCCTACAGCCATCAGATCGAACTGGTGGAGGCCTTCAGTAAGACATGGGTCTGGGGAGAGGGGAAAGAGAGGGCTGGGCTGGGGAGAGGGGTGTGTGTGGGAAAAGAGGGCTGAGGGGGAAAGGGGGCTGGGCTGCGGAGAGGGGGGGTAGAGAAAGGGGGACTGGGCTGGGGAGAGGCTTGGGGAGTGCTGGGGCTGGGGAGAGGATGTATTAGGGTTGTCCTTGCTCTATGAAGAAACCAGTGGCGGTCGGTGCTGTTTAAGATGAGGGAGGACACTTTCTTTTGTTGTCTTTTTTTATGAGAATGGCCTTATTTCTATTACAGCATGTTGGATGACTCATTCATATTCCATTCATCCAGCTCAATGTGACATCGTTAGGTTTAAGCCACTACATGATACTCAAATTTTCCCTATACCCATCATGAGGTTGCTACAACCTATGAATGAAAGTTTACAACGTAAGTGCACAGGTCAAGAGAAATGTGAGTAATCAAGGTGACAGACATTGACACATTCAATACCGCCTTGCGCTCTCTTGCCTGCATCTAGCTGATCTAGAGTGTAAACATTAGTCCAACAGTTGCAAACTAGAGTTTCTATTGGACATAAGCAGGTATGTTTATCCAAGTTTCGTTCCGTTTGCTTCCGTTCAAGATTATTATTATTTTTTACTGAATTGGCGGAATGAATACACCCCTGATCACACGCAAAAACAATTCACTTTCATAGCAGCCACATACAAACAACATGATCCTTTTGATCGTTGTATAATTCCTTCTCGCATCTACCTGCTCTCCTCCTCTCACCTTTTCCCTTCGCTTGTGGACTTCAGTGTACGACACATCAGTTTTCTGTGACCAGACAAAAAAACTTTCCAAGCCAAACCTTCGTCATAACCGCTAGCCGCTCCACAAAGCCTATATTGTCACCATATTAACGTCATGGTCAACATAGCTACTAGAGCTAACGCGTTAGTAAACCCGTTACAATCATTAAGTACAGTCAACAGCAAACCGTTTAGCATTTACACCGGTGGGCTCTTGTTCCAATAAATTAATAAAACAAAAGCTTACCTTGACTTGGAAGGGTTCCAGTGTTGGATATCCAGCTAGCTAACAGCATCTCTCTCTGTTTGAGCCAAGTGTTTGAATAGGCTAAACTAGCTAGCTGCATTCACTAGCAAAGTAAGTGAAAAAAAGACGACTAAAAAGCTCTCTTGCTTCTCCTTCATTTTTGAAGAAATTCCTTTAACTGTTCAACTATTGTCTTTCTGTCTTTGAGCCAACTACTCACCACATTTTATGCACTGCAGTGCTAGCTAGCTGTAGCTTATGCTTTCAGTACTAGATTCATTCTCCGATCCTTTGATTGGGTGGTCAACATGTCAGTTCATGCTGCAAGAGCTCTATGTTGGAGGACGTCCTCTGGAAGTTGTCATAATTACTGTGTATGTCTATAGAAGGGGGTGAGAACCATGAGCCTCCTAGGTTTCTTATTGAAGTCAATGCACCCTTCCAAGATGGCGCAGCAGGAAGACGTGTTTGTTTTCGTCCCATGTAAATATTGTCTTTTTTGTATACATTTCGATCTCTTTTCCATATTCGAATTAAATATACCTTCCTGCAACCCGCCTCACCCAATGTGGTATGGATCTGCTATTTTTTAGACCTAACTGGAACCTCCATCAGAAGCTAGCCTGTTTGGGCTGCAAGCCCGACGTCGGAACGAAAATGACAACAGCTGCAGGGCGCGAAATTCAAAATCTATTTTTTAAAAATATTTAACTTTCACACATTAACAAGTCCAATACAGCATTTGAAAGATAAACATCTTGTCAATCCAGCCAACATGTCCGATTTTTTAAAATGTTTTACAGAGAAAACACCACATATATTTATGTTAGCTCACCACCAAATACAAAAGTGGACAGACACGTATGATTATGATTATGATGTATGAATTATGATTCAAGTAGCATGCACAAGCCAACCGAACTAACCTAGAACCAACCTAAAGAACCTAGAAAAAACTACCTCAGATGACAGTCCTATAACATGTTACACAATAAATCTATGTTTTGTTCAAAGAATGTGCATATTTTAGCTATAAATCAGTTTTACATTGCAGCTCCCATCATAGCTACATCCTAGCTACAGTCTGAAATCGACCGGGAGTAGCCAGAGAAAATACAGACACCAACGTCAACTACTAATTACACCTCATAAAACATTTCAGAAAAACATATGGTGGATAGCTAATGAAAGACAAATATCGTGTGAATAGAGCCAATATTTCCGATTTTTGAAGTGTTTTACAGCGAAAACACAATATATATCGTTATATTAGCTTACAACATTAGCTAGCATACGGCAGCATTGATTCTAGTCAAGCGCTAGCATAGCACAGTTCGACAGATATATGAAAAAGCATCCCAAATTGGGTCCTTATCTTTGTTGATCTTCCATCAGAATGTTGTAACGGGGTCCAATGTCCAGTACAGTCTTTAGTTGGGTTCCAGAACGAAATATTTCCCTCTTTGGTTAGCAAGCACAACGGCCGTGCGGCGCTAATCTGTCTTTCTTCAAAAAATTCTTCCGTCGCATCACATCTAAAGTCCAGAATAAATTGCAATAATATAATTAAAGTATATTGAAAAAACATACTTTAGGATGATTTTGTGACATGTATCAAATAATATCGTAGCTAGAGGTCATATTCACCTTAAACGAGCGTCTTCCATGAGCCGAGTCCAGATTCTGCCTCGCGCCCGGAATTTTTTTTTAACTGCGCAGGTCTCACAAGATGTGGTATTCAGTCCATGGAAGAGATATTCGACTCCTTTCAACTCTCACTTCCGCATTACACCCAGATGAAGGCGTATGACGTGTTTCTACGGTCCTAAGTGTCATGACCTTGTATAGACAAGGTCTTAAAGAGACACATCGCATTTTGGAAATCTCAATTCGGGGTAGGAAAATGGCTGTAAAAATAGTTCTGTTCCACTTAGAGAAATAATTCAAACGTTTTTAGAAACTATAGACTGTTATCTATCCAACAGTAGTAAATATATGCATATTGTAAAATCAAAAATTTCTTAAGAGGCCGTTTGAAAATGTGCACATATTTTCCAGTTTTTTCAATATTCACCCTGCAGCCTGAAGAAGCTAGCCAGCTAATTAGCTACTAGCTATTTAGTCATTGTTAGCCACTGCTAGCGGTCTTTACCTTTAGCATCTCCACCAGCCGCTTTAGCCAGGAAAACACCTGCCAGTCTGCACAGAGCGATATCAGCCCTGAGCATATCGGAGTTCTTTTTTCCCCCGCTACATCACCGGATTCCTGCCACAAGCTCTGGACCATTACACCAGATCTTCACAGCTAGTTAGCTGCTACCGAGTGGCTACTGTGGCTAATGCCCTTGTCCAGAAGCATGCACCAGTTATCCTCGAGCTAGCCTTGTTCTAGGCCCATCTCCCGTCTAGCAAACAAAGTACACCAACTACAATACCGCTCTTGCCAGTTGGCCTGGACCCTTTGTCAACACGGAGCCCCGCCGATCCATCACGACTGGTCTGCTGACGTAATTCGGCCGATGTGCTCTCAACCGGCCTCTGCGTCGTGGATGTTGGTGATGATCCAACTGCTCGGCCCGGCCCACTAGCTTCCTGAACGCTGTGTCTCCCGCTTGCCTAACGTAGTAATCGACTACCAAATGGCTCCCTGTTTCATCTATTGCTGCACATTGGACCCTATGATCGCTCGGCTACATAGCTGATGCCTGCTGGACTGTTCATTAACATGGTACTTTATTTTGTTTATCTGTCGGCCCCAGACTGGAACTCTTGCCCTGTGTGTAGCTAACTGATCCTCTCTGCCCATTCATCGCCATTTACCCGTTGTTGTCCTAGCTGTTTACTCGTTGTCTCTCCCGTTGTTGTCTTAGCTCTCCCAATCAACAACTGTGATTGCTTTATGCCTTTCTCTAATGTCAATATGCCTTGTATACTGTTGTTTAGGACAGCTCTCATTGTTTTATTTTACTGCAGAGCCCCTAGTCCTGATCAACATGCCTCAGATAGCCCCCTTGTCCCACCCCCCACACATGCGGAGACCGCACCTAGCTTAACTGGCACCTCCAGAGATGCAACCTCTCTCATCGTCACTCAATGCCTAGGTTTACCGCCACTGTACTCGCACCCTACCATACCCTTGTCTGTACACTATGCCCTGAATCTATTCTACCACTTCCAGAAATCTGCACCTTTTAATCTCTGTTCCCAAAGCACTATACGACAAGTTCTTATAGCCTTTAGCCATACCCTCATCCTACTCCTACTCTGTTCCTCTGGTGATGTAGCGGTTAATCCAGGCCCTGTGTGTCCCCAGGCGCTCTCATTTGTTGACTTCTGCAACCATAAAAGTCTTGGTGTCATGCATGTTAACATCAGAAGCCTCCTCCCTAAATTTGCTTTATTCACTGCTTTAGCACACTCCGCCAATTCTGATGTCCTAGCTGTGTCTGAATCCTGGTTTAGGAAGGCCACCAAAAATGCAGAAACTTCCATCCCCAATTACAACATTTTCCATCAAGACAGAACTTCTAAAGGGGTGGAATTGCAATCTACTGTAGAGAGAGCCTGCAGAGTTCTGTCAAACTATTCAGGTCTATGCCCAAACAGTTCGAGCTTCTAATTTTAAAGATCCATCTCTCCAGAAATAAGTCCCTCACTGTTGCCGCTTGTTATAGACCCTCAGCTCCCAGCTGTGCCCTGGACACCATATGTGAATTGATTGCCCCCCATCTATCGTCAGAGTTCGTACTGCTAGGTGACCTATATTGGGATATGCTTAACACCCCGGCCGTCCTACAATCTAAGATAGATGCCCTCAATCTAACACAAATTATTAAGGAACCTACCAGGTACAACCCCAAATCCGTAAACACGTGCACCCTCATAGATATCACCCTGACCAACTTGCCCTCTACATACACCTCTGCTGTTTTCAACCAGGATCTCAGCGATCACTGCCTCATTGCCTGCGTCCGTTATGGGTCCGCGGTCAAACGACCACCCCTCATCACTGTCAAACGCTCCCAAAAACACTTCTGCGAGCAGGCCTTTCTAATCGACCTGGCCCGGGTATCCTGGAAGGATATTGACCTCATCCCGTCAGTAGAGGATGCCTGGTTGTTCTTTTAAAAGTGCTTTCCTCACCATCTTAAATAAGTATGCCCCTTTCAAAAAATGTTGAACTCAGAACAGATATAGCACTTGGTTCACTCCAGACTTGACTGCCCTTGACCAGCACAAAAACACTGTGGTGTACTGCACTACCTTCGAATAGTCACCGCGATATGCAACTTTTCAGGTAAGTCAGGAACCAATACAAACAGTCAGTTAGGAGAGCAAAGGCTAGCTTTTTCAAACAGAAATTTGTATCCTGCAGCACTAATTCCAAAAAGTTTTGGGACACTAAAGTACATGGAGAATAAGAGTACCTCCTCCCAGCTGCCCACTGCACTGAGACTAGGAAACACTGTCACCACTGATAAATCCACGATAATCGAGAATTTCAATAGGCATTTCTCTACGGCTGGCCATGCTTTCCACCTGGTTACCCCAACCCCGGCCAACAGCTCCGCACCCCCTTCAGCAACTGGCCCAAGGAACCCCCCCCCCCCCCGCTTCTCCTTCACCCAAATCCAGACAGCTGCTGTTCTGAAAGAGCTGCAAAATCTGGATCCCTACAAATCAGCTGGGCTAGACAAACTGGACCCTCTCTTCCTAAAATTATCCGCCGCCATTGTTGCAACCAAATTACTAGTCTGTTCAACATCTTTCGTATTGTCTGAGATTCCTAAAGATTGGAAAGTGGCTGCGGTCATCCCCCTCTTCAAAGGGGGAGACATTCTAGACCCAAACTGTTACAGACCTATATCCATCCTGCCCTGCCCTTCTAAAGTCTTCGAAAGCCAAGTGAACAAACAGATCACCGACCATTTCGAATCCCGCCGTACCTTCTCTGGTTTCCGAGCTGGTCACAGGTGCACCTCAGCCACGCTTAAGGTCCTAAATGATATCATAACTGCCATTGATAAAAGACAGTACTGTGCAGCTGTCTTCATCGACCTGGCCAAGGCTTTAGAATCTGTCAATCACCGTATTCTTATCAACAGCCTTGATTTCTCTAATGACTGCCTCACCTGGTTCACTAACTACTTTTCAGATAGAGTTCAGTGTGTCAAATCGGAGGGCCTGTTGTCCGGACCTCTGGCAGTCTCTATGGGGGTGCCACAGGGTTAATCTTCGGGCCGACTCTTTTCTCTGTATATATCAATGATGTCGCTCTTGCTGTGGGAGAATTCTTTGATCCACCTCTACACAGACGACACCATTCTCTATACCTCTGGCCCTTCTTTGGACACTGTGTTAACATCCAAACGAGCTTCACCTCCATACAACACTCCTTCCGTGGCCTCCAACTGCTTTTAAATGCTAGTAAAACTAAATGTATGCTCTTCAAACGATTGCTGCCCGCACCCACCCGCCCGACTAGCATCACTACTCTGGATGGTTCTGACTTAGAATATGTGGACAACTATAAATACCTAGGTGTCTGGCTAGACTGTACTCTCCTTCCAGACTCACATTAAGCATCTCCAATCCAAAGCTAAATCTAGAATCAGCTTCCTATTTTGCAACAAAGCCTCCTTCACTTATGCTCCCAAACATACCGATCCTTGACTTCGGTGACGTAATTTACAAAATAGCCTCCAACACTCTACTCAGCAAATGGGATGCAGTCTATCACAGTGCCATCCGTTTTGTCACCAAAGCCCCATATACTACCCACCACTGCGACCTGTATGCTCTCGTTGGCTGGTCCTCGCTACATATTTGTCGCCAAACCCACTGGCTCCAAGTCTTTATAAGTCTTTGCTAGGTAAAGCTCCGCCTTATCTCAGCTCACTGGTCACCATAGGAACACCCATCCCTAGCACTCGCTCCAGCAGGTATATTTCACTGGTCATCCCCTAAGCCAACACCTCCTTTGGCCACCTTTCCTTCCAGTTCTCTGCTGCCGATGACTGGAACGAATTGCAAAAATCACTGAAGTTGGAGACTTATATCTCCCTCACTAACTTTAAGCGTCAGCTGTCAGAGCAGTTTATCGATCGCTGCAGCTGTACACAGCCCATCTGTAAATATCCCATCCAACCAATTGCCTACCTCATCTCCATATTTGTTTTGTTTTTCTGCAATTTTGCACATCAGTATTTCTACTTGCACATCCTCATCTGCACAAATATCACTCCAGTGTGAATTGCTAAATTGTTATTACTTTGCCACTATTGGCCTATTTATTGCCTTACTTCATTTGTACACACTGTATACAGATTTTTCTATTGTGTTATTGACTGTACGTTTGTTTATCACATGTGTAACTCTGTTTTTGTCACACTGCTTTGCTTTATCTTGGCCAGGTTGCAGTTGTAGATGAGAACTTGTTCTCAACTGGCCCACCTGGTTAAATTTAAAAAATAATTTAAAAAGAGGACGGAAGCTAGCGTTCCTCCAGCTACACCATGGTGCTACCCTGCAGAGTGCTACTGAGGCTACTGACCTTCGTTGCGAAACATTGTGTATTAATCAATTATTTGGTAACGTGAATATAGTTAGTGTCGTTTTATGGAATTCAACGTGTATGGTTCTCCCCTTCCTCCTCCAATGGAAGATACACAAAACAAAATGCATACGGAATGTTAGATTATCAAGTACACTTCTTTCCCCTCTGTTCTTTCACGCCCATTGCGTTTTGTAATCCGTTGTCGTGGAGATTTAAGGTGTAGCGCCGGCGGCCCGGGGATTTACCTCTACTCCGGAGGGCGGTCATCATTCAGTGAGCGGAGTGAGTGTATGTGCGAGGCCCCTGAGCCGTGACAAAACCCTGACGCAACCCTGCGGCCTGCAGCAGGAGAGAGGGATGACACACGCCGTTTAAAGAGTAGTTAGAACAGAAACACGTACAGGATGGGTTGCAGAACTCTGCGTATGACCCTGTAGACTGCAAGAGAAGCGAACACATGCTTTGAAGAAGGAGCTGGATAACATGTGAACTGATGTGTGTGTGTGTGGCTCCATCTGCCTCGCTCACATGGAGACGCAAGACTGGCTGTGTTGGAGTGCTGATATCAGCTTGTCTCACTCCTATCGTTGGGCTCAGCACACCCAGAGGACCTGTGTGTGGGTTTCGAACTCTGTGTGTGTGTGAGATCACTGCTATGCATTGTTGAGTCATCTCTGACTCTCAGCTGTGATTTCAGCTTGTCTCAGTGCGTGCCATGCTCCCCGTCCCTGCACACACGTGTGCGCTTTCCTTCTTTCCCTCTAACCTCTCCTGTCTCCTTTCGCCCCAACCAGAGATCAACGATCGGGATCAGCGAGTTCACGCCATGAAGGACATCCTGCGCCGCTTCCCCAGGGAGAACTACGACGTCTTCAAATACGTCATCAATCACTTGAACAAGTGAGTGGCTCAGTGACCGGGCTCTGACAGCCATGCAGACCACAGTAACGGTCGTCCCACCCCGCAACCTTTGACCTTCCACCCTGTCAGCTCCACCCCTGGCTCTATTGAGTCAGCGTTATTCCGTCAGTTGAGTCATAGCACAAACACTGGGGAGTTTAGATTTCTAGGTTGTTCCTTTAGGATTTCTTGAACAACTTACATTGTTTTCTCTCTCTCTCTGTCTCTCCCTTAACCCTCCCTCCTTTTCTCAGGGTGAGCCAGAATAACCGTTTGAACCTGATGACCAGTGAGAACCTATCCATCTGTTTCTGGCCCACTCTGATGCGGCCTGACTTCACCACCATGGACGCCCTGACGGCCACACGAACCTACCAGACAATCATCGAGTCCTTCATCCACCAGTGTGCTTTCTTCTTCTACAATCAGCCCCTGTCTGACACCCCTGGCGGGCACGCCTCCCCCACCACCACCCTCTCCTCCCACGGAGGAACCTCGGCCTACTCCTCCTTGGCGTACAACTCTCCCTCCCTCACACCGGCCCCGGCCCCTTACGTTATGCCTGCCACGCCGCCCGTCATCCCACACTACGGGCCGCCCCATACCCAGATCCAGCATTCTCCGCCCCACACCCCCCAGTCCCCCATCCAGGCCCTACTGCCCCCCCTGCACCCCCATCACCCCCCCACGGAACAACACATGCTGTGAACCAGTGATGGAAGGAAAGAGAGATTTGAGAGCGAGATGGAAAGAGTTTGCGATTGAGGGAGCGGTGAGAGAAGGAATGTAAGTGGACGAGATTTTGAAGGGGTGGTGAGAAGTATGGAGGGAACGAGAGGAGAGTGAGATTGAGAGACAGGGAAAGCGAACGAGAAGATGAGGGGGTGAGTGAGATGCAGTACATATAGGGGAAAACTGTTGGGAGAGGGGGTTATCCAACCCCCATTTGCGTTTTAAAGATATATACACACACATACACACACTACGCACGGAAGGGGGTGGGAAAGAGAAACTTTTGAGCCACTAGTACAACATGTGTCTTCCCGTACCACTGTAGTCTCTTGACTCTTCTCCCTCTACCATTTCTTCTGCCTTAGCGATTACCTCCCTCTTTCCCCATCCAACAAACACCACGTGTACATGTCCCTCCCCAACCATAAGGGACCTCAGAACTGCTGACCGTTGCCAGGCAGGGTATCTTGTGGGAGGACATTGAACTATATGAACCTCCTAGCTGGACTCTAAAACCACTGCCCAGCGCCCCACCTTTCTCGCCCCCACCACTCCTCACCGCGATGGGGCTGTGGTTTGCCAGCGAATGCCCTGTCCTCCCAGGTTGATCCTGGGTCCAGGTGGAGGGAGGACCTGACCAGTAGCTTCTCTATGTTTATTTGACCACTGTTACCAGGAAATGGACTAGAGGCATGCTTCATCTCTCCCCCATGGACTAGCGTCCACTTCAATAGACTCATTCCTCACCCCACCCACCCACCCCCTCCGCTTCAGTGTCTGCTACAGCCAGAGATAACGCCAAGAACAAAAGTCTCAACTAACTGGATCTGCAGGGAGGCTGGAGCACGGAACTTTGGGTGCTCTCACACTCTTGGCATCTTGGGAGAGCTCCTTCCGTTCCTCTCTCTCTCTCTCTCCTCTGACACATGCCCCCGAGCCTCCAGGCAACGCTGGAAGACGTTTTTCTTTTGATTAAAGAGGATATCTTTTACCCCCCCCGTTTCTTCCTGATGTTTGTTGTTCCACCTTTCCTCTTTCGTTTCCCCCCTATGCTCCCATTATTTTCATTTTCAAACTGTGGATCAGTTTTGGAGTGTTCTGTTGATGACTGACCAATCAGAATGCACTCTCACACAGCAAGTCCCTCCTGTCAGATATCAATGCTTGCTTCTTATTGGCCCATGTGCTTTCTGTGAAGGGTGGGAATAACTGTCAGGGAGAATTAGGAGGGACAGGGATTGGGAAGGGGTGGGATTCAGGGATGCACTTTACGTACTCTGAAAAGCATTTAGGCTCTTAGACACGGAATGCCAAGAGGAACAACCATAACGATTCCCATAAGGATCCCAGGAGGCATTGGGAAGTGGTGGCAGGGAATTCATACCTCCTCCTGTTACCAATGAAGGGTTTGGAAGCCTGGGGAGACATGGGGGGCATGACCTTTGTGTGTGTGTGTGTGTGTCTGCGTACATGTGTGCCATATGCTTCTAATATGGTAGAGAGCGGGAGAATCATTAGTGTAGAGCTCTCTGAAGCTTATTGAGATTGAGAGACTGCAGAGCACTTTTGGGATCCTCTTTAGTGCGAAGTGACCCAACACTTTCTGTCTAATGCGTTGTGAAGTCGTGTAGCCACCTCACTGAGAACACACCATTGCCATCTGGTGGACAACATAGTTACTGCAGCTATGACCTCACCCACCACTGCATGGGCGGAACACCCCCCCCCCCCCTTGGGTGTAACATTAGATCTTTCTACATGCGTAATCCCTCATATTCACCTATTGAATGTCAAATGGACATATTGAGTCCAATAGGAATTCATTGTATATAACGTAAATGGAGAGTCTATACTATGAAAGCCATATTAACTGCGTTGAGATTAGCCTGTGGCTGAGGATCATATCTGTTGTGTTGCTAGGGTGCCAGCACTTTGCTACTGATGTATATACTCTCCAGAGTGTGGTGTTGAAGGAGTGTATGATAACATTTCATGTCAGCTGTCCGTGATACAGACATTCCAGTGACTAGTCTAGTGTCCAGCTGTGCTCTGCTAGTTGGCGGTATGTGGTGATGTGTAGTCATGTGTTTTCGTACTGAGGCTGGCTCAGGATAGCTGTTCAGATTCATTCAGCTGACTATGACCGGGAAGGACAGGAGATGAGGAAGCTCGTTCAGAGTATTGAAACGTAGCCAGTGGTGTTGATAGTCCCTCAATGCCATCCTGTGTTTATTGGTGTCCCACTTCCTGGTTGGCACCACTTGGTACCCCTGCCCTCTTTTGAAACGGCACCGTTCCCTGGTCCAGAGAGGCGCTCCGGGATGGAGCAGAACAGACCATCTATTCATCTGTGTTGATGACTGCGGAATTCTATGGTTCTGTCTGTGGTTGTCATAGAAACCTGTTTGATCGCTAGAGTGTGTGTGTGTAACGTGCGTGCGCGCACACACAGAGTGAAACCAAGGTCATGTAATTGGTTTCATTTTGACCCTCCGCTTTACACACTCATGCCTGTCTCCACCTCTCTCCAGTTCCCATTTGTCTTGACTGACAGGCCTCCCTTCCAGTCACTGGAGTTATACCCTGACGCCAACCCAATGACCTGCCATGCACTACCTATATGACGTTTGTTTGTCTGTGTTAAGGACTGATGTCATTTGAGCTGTCAACAGTAGCCAGACATCAGTGTAGACTCAACACTTAAGAAAGACCATGTCGCTTATAGTGGAGAATGTATTTATCCTCACGGTCATTACCCCACATAATGTAAACGGAACCTGACCACAGTTATCCTCTTAGTTACCTATAGGTTTACTTTTCACAGATGGAAAGTGAGTCAGTGAGAGAGAGAGAGGTGAATGGAATCATTATTTGGGAGATGGAAGGGGGGGGGGGGTGCGAACTCCGGTACTTTTGAATGCCGGCCAGTGGCATTCCCTGTGTATATCAATGTGTTAATACTGAACAGACTGTGAGGCAGCCAAAGACTGTGCAACAAAAAAAAAAAAGGGTGGGGGAGAGAGGAAGCAAAGCGACAAGTGGAGAAAGAAAAACTATCGTATTAAAAATGTGACTTTGGTTCTGCGATCTTGTGTCTGCGTGGCTTTTCTTTATTCTTTATTCTTTGCAACAATGGTGAGAGATGGTCTGTTAAGTTAAAGTGAGAAACAAGCAAACTATATTCAAATGGTTGTTTATTTGTATGTTAGGGGGTCTAACACTTTGCCCTTTAGTCAATGGTGATAGAATTGTTTTTCTTTTAATAATAAAAAAAAAAAAAAATGTTTTTTTAACAATTTTGTGAATGGTGAAGAGACCAGCCCGGTATAGTGCATGATATTTGCCCAGGCAAGGGAGGGGGCTCGACCACTCTCAGTATTTAAGACAAGAAGATTAAAAAACAATGAAATAATGGGAAAAAGTTAACCTGTATAAAAGATAAAATGAAGTAAACTGAAAAAATACGTCAACACAAAAAAAATGCTGTCATTATTTGCTAAGAGTATGGTAATTTGTCTCAATAGGAATGGTGTATACAGCAAGGCCTTATGTGACCTGTATTCTAGTTAATAAATCAATCTTGTAAAACCTGCCTCCTGTCTGTCTGTCTGCAAAACCCACTGACTCATCTCCTGGCACACCACACACAGCTCTGCATATACATGTAGTGTTATCAGTGTGTACTGTGAGAATATGTGTCAACGATTAAACTAGGGATTCACACACATGGCCATATTTCATTGACTGGAAGTGAACGAAAGGAATTGAATAACTTATTTCCACAGAAAGCTTTGCTACTCCTGGAACCAAGTGGAGAAAACTGCCCAATGTCGAGTTCGCTAGAGAGGCCGGCGTCATTAATGGCTTATGCTCCATGGGCCGATGGGCCTAAGTACTTTTCTACAGTTGACAGGTGTTTCTAATCATTATATTCTGAAAAGACAGAGTTAACTTCTAGTGTAGCCAAGTGAATTTTCCCAACGAAAACTGCCTAGAACATTAGAATAGCTTTACTTAGAGTAACGATTTGCTCCATTTGACTTTAATCTCTTTCAGTGGTGTAAAGTACTTAAGTAGTATCTGTAAAGAAAATTTACTGTTGACTCCATACATTTTCCCTGACACCCAAAAGTACTTGTTACATTTTGAATGTTTAGCAGGACAGGAACATGGTCCAATTCACACACTTGTCAAGAGAACATTCCTGGTCATCCCTACTGCCTCTGATCTGGCGGGCTCACTAAACACACATGCTTCGTTTGTAAATGATGTCTCAGTGTTGGAGTGTGCCTTTCTAGCCGTAATTTTTTTTTTTTACGAGAAAATAGTGCCGTCTTGTTTGCTTAATATAAGGAATTTGAAATTATTCATTCTCTTTATAATAAAAAAAAGTATCAAAAGTTTTAGTATATTTTAGCAATTACATTTAGTTTTGATACTTAAGTGTGTGTGTGTGTGTATATATGTATATGTTTAAAAACTGTTAGACTTTTACTCAGGTAGTATTTTACTGGGTGACTTTTCTTTTAGTCATTTTCTATTAAGGTATCTTTACTTTTACCCGGGTATGTTTTGTATCAAAAAGTAGGTTGGGCCTTTGTATCTAAGGAGATAAAAAATAAAATGCTGCTATCTCCAAATAATCTACAAAGCATAAACTTCCTATGTATTTATCATTAATTCAATTTCCAAATGACCAAACCCAGTCTCAGGCTTGGATAACAGTGAAGGCCCCTTCAGGCTCAGCAAAGTTGGGTAAGTCTGCTTTTAGGACTATACATGCCTTTTCTGTGAGATTTAAGACTTTCTCGAGAATTGACTATGTTTTAACGTCTACTTATATTCCAGGTAACATGGAACTTATAAAAACATTACCGGCCATTCTATCTTATCATAATTCCATTCTTTGTCAATTTCAAATTTTCCCAATGAACAAGTGTGCACTTAGATGAAGGTTTAATAATACTTTACTACACAACTCTGACTTCATTTTTCAGTTTAGATCTAATTTAAAATGTTTTGAAATACATTACTACTCATTGGAGGACTCGGCTATGGTATGGTTAGCTGTAAAATGTTTCATAAGAGGAAACACTACACATTTTCCCTCTAATTTACAGAAATTAAGACTTCAGAAGATCAGTGAATTTGAAAATCATTGTAAAATGCTGGAAGATTCTCTTTAAAAACAACTATTCAACAGAGAGAAATTAAGCTAAAAACAAGTAGATTGGAACTTAACGACCTGCTGCGACGTAAAGCAGAATTCATTATGCAGAGGGTGCGACAAAAATACTATTTTCAAGGGAGTAGCCAGTTACTGCAGCTGAAACAAGACCATCAACACAGCTGATCAGATCTCCTACTAAGGGACTGATATCTGATCAGATCTCCTACTAAGGGACTGATATCTGATCAGATCTCCTACTAAGGGACTGATATCTGATCAGATCTCCTACTAAGGGACTGATATCTGATCAGATCTCCTACTAAGGGACTGATATCTGATCAGATCTCCTACTAAGGGACTGATATCTGATCAGATCTACTAAGGGACTGATATCTGATCAGATCTCCTACTAAGGGACTGATATCTGATCAGATCTCCTACTAAGGGACTGATATCTGATCAGATCTCCTACTAAGGGACTGATATCTGATCCTACAGAAATAAATACAACTTTTAGAGCATGTTATTCCAATTTATAGAGTTCCTCGCGGAGCTTTGATACTTCTGCTTGTCGGCAGTTCTTGGAGGACCTTACGTTGCCCAAACTCTCTCAAGAAGAAACTGTTTTATTAGAGGAACCTTATGAAACATTACTGAAAGCTGCTTTTTTTTAAATATGAATAAAGATAAAGTGCCTGGTATTGATGGAATACCTCGTGAACTCATTCTCAATTTTTGGGATGAGTTAAGACCAGTTATTCTTCAATAATGTACTTTCTACTCCGCTTAACATTGCTATTGAGAAAGGACAATTCCACAGAGACATCAATACAGCTATTATACCCCTAAGAAAGGAAAAGACCTCACAAATTGTGCACATTTTCGGCCAATCAACTTAATCGGAACCGAAATGAAGATGTATGCCAAAGTTCTAGCCATGCGCCTAGAGAAAGTTATTAACACGTTATTAACATCCTGACCAAACAAGGTTTATTAAGGGTCGTCAGGCAGCCGATAACATGCTCCACCCGTTTCATGTGGTTGCTGAGGCTTCCAATCTGGATACCCCGTGTGCTGTGTTATCATTAAATGCAGAGAAAGCCCTTGACTCCTTATGGCCTTGTTCTTGAACATTTTGTTTTTGGAGCTAGATTTATACATATGATTCGCTCCGTGTATGTGAATCCTTCTATTATATCTACAGGCACTACACATTCTAATCCATTTATCATACAACGAGGATGTAAACAAGATTATCCCGCCTTCCCTATGCCATTTGCTCTCTCTTGAACTCCTGGCACAAAGCATACGTCAAAATTCGGCTTCCTCACATTTCAAAATCAAACAAACTGAACAGGCAATTTCTCTGGATGCAGATGACACTGCTCTACGCCGCAAACGCTCAGAAATCCCTCCAGCCATTAATGTCTATTTTCACAGCATTCAGCTCATGGTCTGGTTACAAGATCAAATAGTCTAAATCAGCTCTACTACCTCTTAACTCAGCTATGGGAAGCGTGCAATTACCACCCATGATCCCAGTGAAGAAACAAATCACCTAATTAGGCATCACCATATCCCCCTCTATTCACACTACTGGCAGGAAGAACTACTTAGAAAACCTTTCACAAGATCCAAAAAGACACAAGATGGTCCGCTATGGCCACTTCTTTGCATGCTATTAAAATGAATCTCCTCCCTGGTATCAATTTGATTAGTTCCATGTTTCCATTGCCTCCTCCTATTGGTCTAAACTTGACTCTGTCATAAAGAAGTTCATTTGGGGGAGAAAGAGGCCACAGGTTAAATATGCAACACTACAGAGAACAAAAGCTTCTGGTTGTCTTGCAGCTCCAAATAAATGTTTTTATCACCTATCATTTCAAATACATATCCCGAACACCCGGTCAAACCCAGAGGCTTCTGTTCCTTTGTGTGCTATAGAAGAGTCAATAGTTTCACCAATTAGATGACAAGATGTATTCTTTTCTGGATTGACTCCTAAAAAAATGTGGATTGTTGTTTGGACCCATTATAGCATACTCAGTAAATGTGTGGATATCTACAGAGAAGCATATGAGATCTAATCTTAAATGGCATTTATACTCTCCAATATGGCGTAATAAAGAATTCTTAGCGTGTAAGAAACCATTTATATCAGATTCTTGGTCTACGGAGGGTATTTATACTTTCAAACACATATTCAATTTGAATGGACTCCTCAGTTTCCAGGAAATACGCCAGTGTTTTAAAGTCCCAGGATCATCATTTTGTCTTCACCTTCAACTCTGCCTATCCAGAAGAAGTAGCAGTACACCCATTGGTCAAACTTATAACGGACAGATGCCCCTCAAAAGGAGTTGTTTCTAATAGCTATAGTCAATGAATTCTAGCCGCACAAACACCATTAACTCTATCCACTGTATCGGAAAAGGATTTTACACTTGCTCACAGACAAATCAATTGGGAGACCGTATGGAAAAATATATTTGGATCGTCTAGAAACCCCATTCACCAATTAACTAATAAAAAAATGTATGAATAATACCTCAAAAAATACATCAGATGGGTATTAGTCCATCACCATTATGTGAGTTCTGCACCACAGGGGGACCTTGGTACTTTTCAGCATGTGCTGTGGAAATGCCCGAGGGTGGTTTAATTCTGGGGGAAAGTCAACGATGTCATCTCTGTACTTACAGGGAAAATGCGGCCATTAGATCCAATGGTGATATTGCTTTGTATTTACTCTGATTTGCACTTGTCAGAACGCCAACGGAGAGTATGGTTGGCAGAAACCACAGCTGTTAAGAAAATGAAGCGTCACAGCTCAGTTGAAAAATATATGGCAAATAGAAATCCAATATGGATTGTGTTAAGAGATAGACGAGAGGTGTTGAATGGAGCTGAAGGGTGGGACTAATAACAACAAGATAACAAATGTAAAACATACTGGGTCTGTAAAATGTATATAGGTTCAGGACTTTTGTGAAATAGCACAGTTACAAAAATATGGCAAATGGAAATCAAACTGAATGGACATGAGAAATGGAGGAGGGCCAGGAATAAAAACAACAAAATGTAACTATTGTAAAATAGATTGTGTCCGTAAAATGTGTATAGTATGTACAGTTGAAGTCGGACGTTTATATACACTTTAACTAAATACATTTAAACTCAGTTTTTCACAATTCCTGACATTTAATCCTGGTAAAAATTCCCTGCTTAGGTCAGTTAGGGTCACCACTTTATTATAAGAATGTGAAATGTCAGAATAATAGTAGAGAGAATGATTTATTTCAGCTTTGATTTCTTTCATCACATTCCCAGTGGGTCAGAAGTTTACATACACTCAATTAGTATTTGGCAGCATATATGTGGGTATGTATGTATGTGTATACATATATTTCCCCAAAAACTATATGGGGGATTGAAAATGACGCAGACAATTACATTGATGGAAGCTACAATCTATCTGCAATACTAAAGCTGATCTATAGCCTAAAGAAAAAAAGAAAATTATTGTACAAAGGTGGATTCCACCTTCACAGTTACCATTGCAACAATGGCTGCTCACATTTAAGGAAATTGTACTTATGGAGCTCTCCACAGCCAGGATCCACAGGGCCAAGGTGTCCACTCTGGACACATGGAAAAAAGTGTGTATGAATCCTATGAATTTAAATAATAAAAACTTGATGTAAAAGTAGTATTTTACTAGATGATTTTCACTTTTAGGTGTCTTTACTTTTACTCAAGTATTACCATTGGGTACTTTTCCACTACTGGTCTCTTCCTATGATGGGTTCGTTTGGAGGTCACTGTGGCAAAGCAATTCCCCTAGTCCCTGTGAGGGTGCAGGGTTGTGTGCCATTTTGGGATGCCCTTCCTCTGACCTTTTCATCCAGTCAAATGCAAAGTAAATCCATTTTCATGACCTTTGTCACGCGTCTTTTCATTCTGGCGCTGGGAAAAAAGAGCCGCTGATTGGGACTGAAAAGGGCAGCCTCATGAGCGCATAGGAAGACTGACCTCTGAACTGCGACCTTTAGGGGGTGTCAAGGGGGAGATGTCGATGGTTTGACGACCTGGAGATGGAGCCACCATCGCATTAATGATCAGGGTATAGGGACTCGGTTAGAATAGAGGTGGTGTCTGGTACACCACTCCTCATTTCCTTCCCCATTAGTAGGTCAAGGTCTGGATAGGACTTCATCTTTTTGGCTTCAACCAATCAAGTCATCTTAAAGAGAGACAAGGACAGTGATAGTAAGGTTTCTTACCTAGACCACTTACCAGCAGGAAATAGAATTTAGATTGAACAAAAATATAAATACAACATGTAAAGTGTTGGTCCCATGTTTCATGAGCAGAAATGAAAGATCCTAGAATTTTTCTAGACACACAAAAAGCGTATTTCTCTCAAATTTTGTGGACAAACTTGTTTACAACCCTGTTAGTGAGCATTTCTCCTTTGCTAAGATAATCCATGCACCATACAGGTGTGGCATATCAATAAGCTGATTAAACAGCATGATCATTAGGGGTCTCCCGAATGGCGCAGCGGTCCAAGGCACTGATCAGTGCCAGAGGCGGATCCCGGGCTGTGTTGCAGCCGGACGCAACAGGGAGACCCATGAGGCGGCGCACAATTGGCCCAATGTCGTCCGGGTTAGGGGAGGGTTTGGCCGGCTGAGATGTACTTGTTTCCTTCACACTCTAGCAACTCCTTGTGGCGGCCGGGCGCATTGCACGCTGGCTTCGGTTGCAAGCTGTACGGTGTTTCCTCCAACACATTGGTGCGGCTGGTTTCCGGATTAAGCGAGCAGTGTCTCAAGAAGCAGTGCGGCTTGGCGGGATCGTGTTTCGGAGGACACATGGCTCTCAACCTTAGCCTCTCACAAGTCCGCACAGGAGTTGCAGCGATGGGACAAGACTGTAACTACCAATTGGATATCACAAAATTGGGGAGAAAAAGGGGTAACAAGTACCAAAAAAACAGCCCGATCATTACACATGTGCACCTTGTGCTGGGTACAATAAAAGGCTATTCTTAACACAATGCCGCAGATGTCCACATTTTTAGGGAGCGCGCAATTGGCATTCTGACTCAGGAAAGTCCACCGGAGATGTTGCCAAAGAATTGAATGTCGTTTTAGAGAATTTGTCAGTACGCTCAACCGGCCTCACAACCGCAGACCATGTGTAACCACGCCAGCCTAGGACCTCCACATCCGGCTTTTTCACCTGCGGGATCATCTGAGACCAGCCAACCAGACAGCTGATGAAACTGAGGAGTACTTCTGTCTTTAATAAAGCCCCTTTGTGGGGAAAAACTAATTAAGATTGGCTGGGCCTTGCTCCCCAGAGGTGGGCCTATTCCCACCCATGGCTGTGCCCCTGCCCAGTCATGTGAAATCCATAGATTAGGGCCTAATGAATGTCTTTCAATTGACTGATAGGAACTGTAACTCAGTAAAATCGTTGAAATTGTTGCGTTTATATTTTTGCTCAGTATAGTTTGATTTTGAGCGTAAAGGACATGATTATGGTAAAAGACATCTGTTGTCATATATCGGCCTACAGTACATTGGCCTACACACCAATGATGTATATAAACTCAGCAAAAAAAGAAACGTCCTCTCACTGTCAACTGCGTTTATTTTCAGCAAACTTAGCATGTGTAAATATTTGTATGAACATAACAAGATTCAACAACTGAGACATAAACTGAACAAGTTCCACAGACTAACAGAAATGGAAAAATGTGTTCCTGAACAAAGGGGCGGTCAAAATCAAAAGTAACAGTCAGTATCTGGTGTGGCCACCAGCTGCATTAAGTACTGCAGTGCATCTCCTCCTCGTGAACTGCACCAGATTTGACAGTTCTTGCTGTGAGATGTTACCCACTCTTTCACCAAGGCACCTGCAAGATTCCAGACATTTCTGGAGGGAATGGCTCAAGCCCTCACTTTCCAATCCAACAGGTCCCAGACGTGCTCAATGGGATTAAGATCCAGGCTCTTCGCTGGCCATGGCAGAACACTGACATTCCTGTCTTGCAGGAAATCACTCACCGAATGAGCAGGCTGGTGGCATTGTCATGCTGGAGGGTCATGTCAGGATGAGCCTGCAGGAAGGGTACCACATGAGGGAGGAGGATGTCTTCCCTGTAATGCACAGCGTTGAGATTGCCTGCAATGACAACAAGCTCAGTCCGATGATGCTGTGACACACCGCCCCAGACCATGACGGACCCTCCACCTTCAAATCGATCCCGCTTCAGAGTACAGATAAACGTGAATCCGACCATCACCCTGGTGAGACAAAACCACGACTCGTCAGGGAAGAGCAGTTTTTGCCAGTCCTGTCTGGTCCAGCAGCGGTGGGTTTGTGCCCATAGGCGACGTCGTTGCCGGTGATGTCTGGTGAGGACCTGCCTTACAACAGGCCTACAAACCCTCAGTCCAGCCTCTCTCAGCCTATTGCGGACAGTCTGAGCGCTGATAGAGGGATTGTGCGTTCATGGTATAACTCTGGCAGTTGTTGTTGCCATCCTGTACCTGTCCCACAGGTGTGATGTTCAGATGTACCGATCCTGTGCAGGTGTTATTACACGTGGTCTGCCACTGCGAGGATGAGCAGCTCTCCATCCTGTCTCCCTGTAGTGCTGTCAATTTATTGCCCTGGCCACATCTGCAGTCCTCATGCCTCTTGCAG
The DNA here is from genome assembly GCF_029448725.1 of Salvelinus fontinalis. NCBI lineage: Eukaryota > Metazoa > Chordata > Actinopteri > Salmoniformes > Salmonidae > Salvelinus > Salvelinus fontinalis. Next base: position 45,783,740 of record NC_074697.1, on the reverse strand, counting down.
CATGCCTAAGGCACGTTCACGCAGATGACCAGGGACCCTGGGCATCGTTCTTTTGGTGTTTTTCAGAGTCAGTAGAAAGGCCTCTTTGTTGTCCTAAGTTTTCATAACTGTGATCTTAATTGCCTACCTTCGGTAAGCTGACCGTTCAACAGGTGCATGTTCATTAATTGTTTATGGTCCATTGAACAAGCACGGGATACAGTGTTTAAACCCTTTACAATGAAGATCTGTGAAGTTATTTGGATTTTTACAAATGATCTTTGAAAGACAGGGTCCTGAAAAAGGGCCGTTTATTTTTTTGCTGAGTTTATTAGTGTTGCGTGGGTTGACTCATAACCCACGGTTATATCTGCTGGGCAGCCGCGTTTAAGATTGTTAAATATTGTATGGATGAAGGGTGGCGGGCCGGTTGAATAAAGAGAAAACAATGCCTTAAAAAATCTAAAGATGTATCATTCTTGTGCAATTTATATCTATAGGCTATTTCATTATTAGGCTATCTAACATTAGTGTATAAGTATTAGGGCCTCACTATACATGCCCAAATAGCCTACACGCCAATCGCCAAATTCTTTTGGTAACAGGCAGAAAAAGTTCACGTCAATCCGCGGAGGCAAAAAGGACAATGTCGGAGTCAGTGGAAGTCGGCGCCATTTTAGGGATGCTATTTTTGAGCATGGCCTTATTTCTATTACAGCATATTGGATGACTGTCATTCATATTCCATTCACCCAGCTCAATGTAACATCGATAGGTTTAGGTTTCGACATGATACTCAGAATTTCCCTATACCTATCATGACGTTGCTACAACTTAGCCTAGGAATTGAAGTATACAACACAGGTGCACAGGTCGAGAGAAATATTTTGAGTATTTAAGGTGACAGACAGTGACACATTCAATACCCCCTTGCACACTCTTGCCTGAATCTAGCTGATCTAGGGTGTAATCATTAGTCCAACAGTTGCAAACAAGAGTTTTTATTGGACAAATTCAGGTATGTTTATCCCCATTTAGTTCGGTTTGCTTTAAGATTATTTTTTTTTTCAACAGAATCGGTGGAATTACCCGCAAACACAGTTCACTTTCATAGCAGCCACATACAAACATCGTGATCATTTTGCTCATTGTATAATTCCTAATCGCATCTACGCGCTCTCCTCCTCTCACCTTTTCCCTTCGCTTGAGGACATCATTGCACAACACAACAGCTGTCTGTGACCAGGCAAAAAAAATACAAGCCAAACCTTCATACCATAACTCCTAACCGCTACACACATCGTTGTCAACATATTAGCTAACGTCATAGTCAACATAGCTACTAGAACTAACGCGTTAGTAAACCCGCTACAACCATGCAGTACAGTGTACAGCAAGCAGTTTAGCAGTTACAACAGCGATCCCTGGTGGCAATAAATGAATAAAACCAAAAGCTTACCTTGACTTGGAAGAGTTCCAGTGTTGGATAGCCATAGCCAGCTAGCTTACATAACACCACTCTCTGTTTGAGCAGGGTGTTTGAGTAGACTAAACTAGCTAGCTGCATTCGCTAGCTAAGTAAGGGAAAGTGAAAAAATGTATTTGTTCAAATATTGTCTTTCTCTTTGAGTCAACTACTCACCAAATTGTTTGCACTGCAGTTCTAGCTAGCTGTAGCTTATGCTTTCAGTACTAGATTAATTCTCTGATCCTTTGATTGGGTGGAAAATATTTCAGTTCACGCTGCAAGAGCTCTGATAGGTTGGAGGATGTCCTCCAGAAATGGTCATAATTACTATAATATAATAATAACCATGAGCCTTCTCGGTTTTCTTTTGAAGTCAATGTACCCAGAGGAAGATGGAAACTAGCCATCCTCCAGCTACGCCATGATGCTGCCCCAGAGAGTGCTGTTGAGGCTACAGTAGACCTTTATTGCAAAAGTGTGTTTTAATCAATTATTTGGTGACGTGAACATATTAGTATAGTTTTATCCCAAAAAGTATTTTTTAAATGAAATTCACTGCGGAGGATGGTCCTTCCGTTCCTCCTCTGAGGAGCCTCCACTGGTCAGAGTTGAATTCAATAAGAGAAAAGGTGCAAATGGATAGTTGAAAATAAAGAGAAGAGAGGATCAGAAAAGTCATGTTTGGGAAAGATTTGGTGAAGTGGTGAAAGAGGATGATAGCAGTGCCGGCGATGTTATGTGTGATGATTGTGAGGCGCTATACAAATTCGACAGTCACAAGATGGGGACTTCAAATAAGCACATGGAATTTCAAGGGATCTGTAGCCAAATGTTCAGATGAGTTAAATGGGAACTGAAATCTGGACACTGACTTTGGGTCTATAACCTCTGATAGCCTTAATATTAACTCCTGCAAAATGAAGCATTTTTTGCACAAAAATTATACACCAAATGTACTGTAGGCAAAATCTTTACTCAGGAAGAGGAGTGGTCAGTTAGATACCATCTGAAGAGGTGCTATCATGATCAGCATCATGAAAGCTGATAGTATTTCAACCACATAAAATATGCTTAGAAGCCAAACTGAAATATTATCAGAAACATGTTGGGTCGTTTCACAGCTTTCTATTACCTTAATCAAACTGATGCAATTTGGACATTTTGCGCAGAAAATCTTTCCAGTTTTTTGGGGGGGCGTTATTGCATTTTCTCCCCAGTCCCTAAACGTATTTGCTCCGAAAAAGATGACAGAGAAAACGTTACCAATGTCAACTAGATTGAAACAGGCATTCTATTGATATATGACATTATTCTGGTGATTAAGGGTTTATTTAGTATTCTAGAGCAACAGAGGAGAAGCTGCATGTATCTAATTGTAGACTAAGTTCATTAACAAATACCAAAATGTTGAAAATTATAAGCAGAAACATATCTAAATCACGCCCCAAAAAATCCTGCACTCCCTGTCAAAAAATCGTTCCGTCATCTTTGATTGCAGCCTACAGTGGGCCTCAGATTTTCACTTTATAACATAGTAGCGCGGTTGCCGATGGGCTATTAGCAATTGCGGACGGCTGCGGGTGAACAAACAGCTGACCCGCGCACTACAGGTATATATACGTATATAGGCCTCATACCGGTAATTGGCCCTACACGCACTATGGGTCTGTGCTGCGCTTACACACGGCTACCACTGGGCGGCTTCCTTGTCACACATTCCGATTTTCTGTCCCGTTGCCTCTGTGCATTATTGCCAATGAGACAGGAGTACGTGGTCCGGGGTTTGGGTGTTAACTCGGAGACAACGCTTAATACGGCACATTGTGACCAATATAATTTAAAGCGGCCCATCTCAGATTTATAATCCTGACGTTAAACCCTGACTCTACTTCTCTCACAGCATGAACCGTGAAGTTCAACCCAGAAAACGGCAAAAGCAGCAGGTAGGCCCTCTGCACGGTGCTCAACCCAGAGATGTTAAACAATATTTAGCCTACTTCGGAAAGAAGTAGGCTACAAAAACAAACGGTCATTTTATAGGGCTACGTAGCCTACCGTTGTTTTATGCCACAATGTGTGATTGAAAAGTTCTGGGGAAAGTGGAGGAGAAAGAGAGAGAAGATTATTGGTTCTGGTCCGGCTGCTCTTATGATCAGTCGAGGCACGTATCTCCGTTCATCCGTGTCTTTCTGGAGCTCACTTGCAGCTGCTGGGGGTATTGAATTCAGATGAGGCAGTCTCCGGCTCACGCGCTCCCATCGCTACAGGTGGAAATTCTCTTATCAATAGCGCTGTCCGAACCTGACTTGGGGCCGATCACTCTCATTGATGCATTTTGGTGCCCTCTCTCCCCGAGGTGGGCATTGATTTGAATTCCGCCGATTATTTTGCAAAACGTTTCTTAAATAGAAGCAAACATAACGAAACGGGGATGGACCTACCTGAATGTGTGCAATAGAAACTCCCGTTTTAGTTGCAAAACGAAACTCTTCTATTCTGTAATTGAAATATGGCCATTCTCCTTAATCCTAATGGGCACTGACTGCCACTGGAATTTGACTAGTGTCCATGACCCCTCTTGCTGCCACACACATGCCACACACATATTGTAACCCTCAACCCCCATTAACGTGTACATCAATCCAACCATCTCACTTTGAACTGGTCAATAGGGCCCGTTCCCAGCGAGCGCTCCCAGTGCACAATACCGACATTTCCACACCGACCCAGAAAATCAATGCCTACCTCGCACACACAGTGGGATAGAATGTTATCTTTGTGCCAGACTGGGTTCAAGTGACTTCTGTTTCTTTTTTTGTATTTATTTATCTGTAAATGTATGTATGTATGTATGTATGTATGTATGTATGTATGTATGTATGTATGTATGTATGTGTTATTTTACTGCTCTAGGGATGTAATTATTGTTTGGATAACCTTATTTACTATTATGTATTGATTTTTCACTGCGCAATGCAGAGAACATGGAAGAAGAATTATAATTTAACTACCATAGTGAATTATTATGTTTGTATACGTGTCAATTAATCCCATAGGGGATGGGTTGCCAATTGGCGATTTGACACGAAAATAAAATGTCAATCATTCATTCATTCATTTACAGTTCATTTTCATAGCAGCCACTTACAGCATCCTCACTTCTCCCATTGTATAATTCCTTCTCGTATCTATGCGCTCTTCTCCTCTCACCTTTTCCTTGAGCTGTCTCTGTGACCGGGCGAAAAAACCTCTCCAAGCCAAACCTTCATACCATAACCGCTAACCACTACACAGCTACATCGTTGTCACCATATTAGCTAACATCATAGTCAACATAGCTAGCTACTAGAACTAACACGTTAGTAAACCCTCAATTCAATCCATGTTTACAATCACATAGTAAAGTGCACAGCAAGCAGATTAGCAGTTATACCAGCGGGCCCCGGTGGCAATAAATTAATAAAACCGAAAGCTTACCTTGACTTGGAGGAGTTGTAGTGTTGGATAGCCTTAGCCTGCTAGCTAACATAAATACAATTCCATTCTGTTTGAATCAGGTTGTTGAGTAGGAATTAGCTAGCTAAGCAAATGAAAGGTAAACTAAAATGCAATTATTACTCTCTGCTGCTTCTACCGTAATTTTTTAACAAATGAATTAGTTCAAAACTGATCAACTATTGTTTTTCTCGTTGAGTAAACTACTCACCACACTTTTTACACTGTCGTGCTAGCTGGCTGTAGCTTATGCTTTCAGTGCTAGATTTACTCTCTGATCCTTTGATGGGATGGACAACAAGTCAGTTCATGCTGCAAGAGCTCTGATAGGTTGGAGGACATCCTCCGGAAGTCGTCATAATTGCTGTGTAAGTTTAGGGAAGGGTGTGAGAACCATGACCCTCCTAGGTTTTGTATTGAAGTCAATGTACCCATAAGAGGACTTGAAAATAGCTGTCCTCTGGCGACACCATGGTGCTACCCTAGAGGGTCCTGTTGAGACTACTGTAGACCTTTGTTGCAGAACAGTGGTTTAGTCAGTTATTTGGTGACGTGAATATATTTAGTATTGTTTTATCTAAAAAATAATATATATACAGTATATACATATTTTTTTATGTTTAAATGTTTTTTTTAATGGAATTCACTGCTTAGGATGGTCCTCCCTTCCTCCTCTGAGGAGCCTCCACTGTTTTGTGTAAAATGTGCAACTGGAACGTAACATAATAGTAAAGAGCAATAGTAGCTGGAGAGTGAAGATGATAATGTGAAAATAAACCATTAAGTCAAACTGATACCGGGACACCTTTAGGGGTCAGTGGTCCATCAAAATGGGTGGCTGGCCTAACTGTCGTGTGCCGTGAATTAGTTGGCCCCAACATGTGCGCTGATTGCATTTTCCTGAAGTGGAAAAAACGCAAATAATAAATGTACGAGCTACAGTACGTGCTTGTTTTTTGCTTGATTAATTATGCTGTTTAATTCTAGGTCCACCAAGCTCTGCCATAATTTCCCCATGGTCTTCTACTGTTTCTTCTCCGTCTCTCTCCTCTTCTCCATTCCGAAATCAATCATGGCTCCAACCATTCCCACCCAGGGGAGAGCGGCGTGAAAGCGAATGAGCTGACCGATCATGAGAAAAATAGTTTCTACACACAGATAGACAGAAAATGACCTGGCTCATCATGTTGTGTGGCAACATAATGGCATCTGTGGTTTGGCTCTCATAAAGTCATAACAAACACAGGCTTGTATCTTTATCCACACCTTACCTCAAGTCATGAAAAAAGCATTATGTGGTAGACACAGAGTGCCACTCACATCAACCTGCCCCTACCATTCCCAGGCTGGCCGCCCCTCACGCTGCCTGCTGACAGTTACAAGTTTGCATTTTCCCTCTCTTCCCGACTCTTTTCTCTCCCCTGATTCTCCCCTCTCACCCTGACTCTCCCCTCTCTCCCCTTGACTCTCCCCCTGGTTCTCCCCTCTGGCTCGCACAGGTCTCTCCTGAGAGTACTGTTCAGATCCAGGCCTCTGAGCCCCAAAGCCGGTCCTAATCCTCCCAATCGATCACTCTGAGAATTTCCTCTAGGGCACAGCAGGCCTCCACTCCACAGCGAACACACTCTCCGACCCTACCGCTTGCTCCCAGAAAGTGAAAGGGAGGGAGAGAAAGAGAGGGGAGGGGGAGAAAGATAGAGAGGAAGGGAGAGAGAGAGCGGTACCATCAGTGAATATGAGTCTTGCAGATGTTTTGAATTCCTGTGTCTTTTGAACTGACCCTTTCCTCTGTCTCGTGACTCTTTGGATCATTGTCCCCCATGATGAAATCGGGGAAGGGACAGTGGATCTCCATCCAGCCGTCCATCTGTCTCCGATATCTCAGAAGCACTGGCCCAATTTTGACGTAACTTGGGTGAATGATGCGTCTTGCCATAGAGATCCGGCATTTACAAAATGACACCGATTGTCCCAAGGCGGGAGCTATAGTAATTAACTGAAATGTGTTAGTCACACACAACATCTCAATTGGCCGGGGGGGGGGGGGGGGGGGGGGGTGTTGCATCATTTGCGGGGGACGACATGTATATCGTTGCCTTGTTTAATATTGCGTCATTGGAACAGTCATTGTACTTTTTCTGGCAGGTGCGGATGGTGACTTGCATTTATCTATAGTTGTTATCAGAGGCTCTCCTCTTCCAGGATTCTGTCTGCAACAGATTCAAACCGTAACCCCTGGCAACCGATATTAGCATCTTCAGCTGTGTGAGGTAGGCCGTCGCGCTGGATGCTAGAGTGAGGAGGCAGACAATGATGGTAGCCTACAGTTTGATTGCCCAGGATGTTGCTTTCATTAACAGTGAATTTGAAGATGTAAAGCCGGGCAAAACTCTATTCAGTATAGGCCTGTTCCACAAAAATAACAAGCAGGATGATGAAAGGGACATAAACTGAACTGATTCAAAATATAAGTAGGCTAGCGCTCTTTCAAAAGATGACACACGCTTCAAATATGCACCGGTATGCTGACAGTCTGGCCAAGACAGTAATGACCAGGTTTAAATAGGACACACCTTACCCGGAATGCAACCATAAGCAAGACTAGAGCATCGGGATACAGACATGCTCTCACTGGGAATTAGAAATATTAGCCTGACCAGCAACACTGGATAAACCTTGCACTCTCAAATGCACTTCTGTTTGCCTGTCAAACGGCGACCTGGAAACCTGACGAATCATAATTTTCGAGGGGAATATTGCTAAATGATTTTTTTTTTTAACATAATCACATCGTAGCTTAGTTGTAAGCTTTAATTAACAAATGCAAGAATGGAAACAGAGTAGGAATATATAATGGAGCACAACAAAGGTTGGGCACCAAAACCAATCCGGTTTGTGAGACAATTTTATTTTCAGATGATCAATATATCAAAATAGCAAAGACCCATTGTTGCAATATAACATGTCTTTTCAATAAACAGTTTTGGTTATTTGCTTGTTTAAATTGATCAGTCACTGAAATCATAACCGTGACCAACTGTGGGCCTAGCTGTACGCACTATAAGCCCTATTCTATTTTGGGACTGGAATGTGACGTGGCATATGCATTAGAGAACGACAATAATCGGCCAAGCCGATATATCGGCCTTTCTCTATCGGCTTTGCTGAAATTCCCTCTACATAGCAAAACTGCTGCTATGCCTCAAGTTCTGCACAATGCCGAGAAATGTCTAGCTGGGAAAATCAGCAGCAGCAGCAAGCTAGATCATTCTCCGACAGAAAAGTGCAGTATTGAGAAATGGATGAATTGACTCAGTGACTAAGATCAGTTGCAAATACTAGTTTAGTTGATTCACTAATAATAAGGCTTGTGTTGACGTGCCCTGACATGCATGCAATAAGCTAGTTAGTTAGCTAGCTAAGCAGATAGCTATGTGACCTGTTAGCAATATTACAATACATAACCCTTTCATCTGTGGTGTTAGCTAGCTAGCTGGCTGGCTAGATAAACATGGTGCTAAGATATCAGATAGGAGCTAATCTCTTCTTATTATTGGTGTCCTTTAGTAGTGGTTTCTTTGCAGCAATGAAGACCTGAAGACCTGATTCACAAAGTCTCCTCTGAACAGTTGATGTTGAGATGTGTCTGTTACTTGAAATGTGTGAAGCATTTATAACTCTAATGAACTCATCCTCTACAGCAACGGTCACTCTGGGTCTTCCTTTCCTGTGGCGGTCGTCATGAGAGCCAGTTTCATCTTAGCGCTTGATGGTTTTTGCGACTGCACTTGAAGAAACTTCCAAAGCTCTTGACATTTTCTATATTGACTGACCTTCACGTCTTAACGTAATGATGGACTGTCGTTTCTCTTTGCTTATTTGAGCTGTTGTTGCCATAATATGGACTTGGTCTTTTACCAAATAGTGCTGGCTATCTTCTGTATACCACCCTTACCTTGTCACAACACAACTGATTGTCTCAAATGCATAAGAAGTGAAAATCATTTTTAACAAGGCACACCTGTTCATTTAAATGCATTCCATGTGACTACCTCATGAAGCTGGTTGAGAGAATGCCAGGAGTGTGCAAAGCTGTCATCAAGGCAAAGGGTGGCTACTTTGAAGAATCTCAAATCTCATACATATATTTTGATTTGTTCAACACTTTTTTGTTTACTACATGATTCCATATGTGTTATTTAATAGTTTTGATATCTTCACTATAATTCTACAATGTATAAAATAGTTTTAAAAAACAAAAAAAAACTTGAATGAGTAGGTGTGTCCAAACTTTTGACTGGTAATGTATATAGCAACACCTCCCCCATAAGCTTTCCTGTCTCTTCTATGGATGTTATATCCTTGTATTTCTACTGCTGTATTATCAAATGAATTATCTAAGTGAGTCTCATAAATGGCTAATATATTAATGTTATCTGATGTTAGCAAGTTATAGACATAATATGGAAAAGAACAAGCAAAGTAGTAGAAAAATACACATTTAGCAATCCATTAATCAGTTGGCATGTGTGTGTGTGTGTGCTGCGGTGTTAAAGCTACGAACCCAGAGGCTCGGCTGTGTTCAATCCCTCAAGGAAACCCTGCTAGCTTGATAGGCAGCTAACAGTGGAGCTAGGCTAGCTGCTACGCCAAGCAGTTCATCATCAGCCCCTCGGTCGGCAGGATCCCTGGACAGATAGCAGCGGTCCCAGCAACTGATGCCAACCGCGTTGCGGGATCCAAAATCAAAAGGTAGCTAGCTAGTAACAAAACTTTTCCAATAGAACACCTTTTCAGACACTTTCAAAACTTTCCAAACCAACAAACCAAGCGCTGCCTCATTCCGCGTTCAACAGGAAGTGAGGTTGTGTGGGAAATCTCATCTATGACACCCAAAAGATTGGCATCTGCTCTAAAAAATCCATATCAGTCGTTCTCTAGTATGTGTAGGACTTTTATCCTGATATCTGTCCATAGGCTACCTGTATTCTAATTGGCTCCTGTATTAGAGCAAGGGCTTCTGGGTAGAAGATAAGTCAGAGCGTCCATGATGTAGGCAAAGAGGAAGAGGCGAAGCGAGAGGTTTTACTCAGCCCAAAGTCTGTCCATGAAAATAAGCCCACAACGTGAGGAATTTTTGTATGGCGGTCAATGAGAGTGTCAAATTTGGTCAACCAAAAAATTAATAAATTTTTTTCTACGTGAGGCTTATTTGATCAAATAGAAGTTTCATAATAGTCCGGTTGTTACGAATACACTGATATAAGTGGACGCATGTGGCATTTTGGCAACTTTGAAATAATTGACTTTATATCGGAGTTGTGCCTGTTGTCATAGAGATAGAGGATTTATCATGTATATAACCCATTTTAGCATGGACATTACCTTTGAGGGCTTCCACCATTTTAAGGTAGTCAACTGGGTGGGGATTCCTTGGATTTGGGAGGAATCAACCAATAGAGAAGAAGATAATTGACTACTTTAAAATGGAAATAGCCTCAATGGTGTTGCTAATGCTGTCAATGCTGTCACAGACATTATAATGGCACAGATACAAAGATGAGTCCTCTATTATCTATGGCCTGTTGTTCACATGTGTATTTGCCCTCTCATTGCTACAATGGTGCCAGCTGATCTAGCCTCCTTCCTCCTGTTTTCCGTATTTGAAGACATGTATTTCCTTTGCTAGATTGGTCACATGTCTATCTTGTCAATGTAATAGACAATCTTTTGATGTAGTGCAAGGTTATTCAAGTCTTACCCTACAAGGTCTGGACTACTGCTGGTTTTCTGTTCTACTTCATAATTAATTAATTGCACCCAGCTGGTGTCCGAGGTCTAAATCCTTCCCCGATTAAAAAAGCAGCGGAACTGGCTTTGATGTCCAAAATGTAATTTGTGTGGAAGTGACACGAATACCGCGCCTCTTTTTTTTGTCTCAGCATTAATGTACTGATGATGCATTGTGTAAGCTTCTTCAACTACAACACCTACAACCCACGGCCTTATACTTCTAAAAGTACAAACAATTTCAAATGCACTACCGTAAGTTGTGCCGGATAAGAGTGTCTGCTTAAACGACAAAAAATGTAAATGTATACTATCATCTCTAATACCAACATGTTTCAAGCAGACCACCATAGTCCCTGTGCCCTACAGATGACAGATGATGCAATCTCTATTGCACTCCACACTGCCCTTTCCTACCTGGACAAAAGGAACACTGTGTGAGAATGCTATTCATTGACTACAGCTCAGTGTTCAACACCATAGTGCCCTCAAAGCTCATCACTAAGCTAAGGACCCTGGGACTAAACACCTGCCTCTGCAACTGGATCCTGGACTTCCTGACGGACCGCCCCCAGGTGGTAAGGGTAGGTAACAACACATCCGCCACACTGATCCTCAACACAGGGGCCCCTCAGGGGTGCGTGCTCAGTCCCCTCCTGTAATCCCTGTTCACTCTTGACTGCATGGCCAGGCACGACTCCAACAAAATCATCAAGTTTGCTGATGACACAACAGTGGTAGGCCTGATCACCGACAATTATGAGACAGTCTATAGGGAGGAGGTCAAAGACCTGTCAGTGTGGTGCCAGGCCAACAACATCTCCCTCAATGTGAGCAAATAAAGGAGATGATCTTGGACTATAGGAAAAGGAGGGCCGAACAGGACCCCATTTACATTGATGGGGCTGAAGTTGAGCGGGTCAAGAGTTTCAAGGTCCTTGGTGTCCACATCACCAACAAATTATCATGGTCCAAACACATCAAGAGAGCCGTGAAGAGGGCATGACAACACCTTTGCCCCCTCAGGAGAATGAAACGATTTGGCATGGGTCCCCAGATCCTCAAAAAGTTCTACAGCTGCACCATCGAGAGCATCCTGACCGGTTGCATCACCACCTTGTATGGCAACTGCTCGGTGTCTGATCGTAAGGTGCTACAGAGGGTAGTGCATACAGCCCAATACATCACTGGGGCCAAGCTTCCTGCCATCCAGGACCTATATACCAGGCTGTTTCAGAGGAAGGCCCCAAAAATTGTCAAAGACTCCAGTCACCCAAGTCATAGACTGTTCTCTCTGCTACTGCATGGCAAGCTGTACCGGAGCGCCAAGTCTAGCTCCTTAACAGCTTCTGCCCCCAAGCTATAAGACCGCTGAACAATTAATCAAATGGCCACCTGGACTATTTAAATTGACCCCCCCCCCCCCCCCCCCCCACTTTGTTTTTACTCTGCTGCTACTCGCTGTTTATCATCTATGCATAGTCACTTTACCCATAACTACATGTACAAATTTACAAATTACCTCGACTGACCTGTACCCCCGCACATTTACTCTGTACCGGGTCCCCTGTATATATAGTAGCGTCGTTATTGATATGTAATTCTACTCTGTTACTTTTTCTTTTTACTTGATTTTATTTGGTATTTTCTTAACTCTATTTCTTGATCTGCACTTGGTTATGGGCTTGTAAGTGAGCATTTCACGGAAAGGTCTACACCTGTTGTATTCGGCGTATGTTACAAATAAAATTTGATTTGATTTGTTGTGTAGTAATATAATAATTTGGTCTATTTACCCCTCTTAATTTTGCCTACTGTTCTGACTTGGTAGTGCACATGTAGCCTATAACCGGTTTTAGAGAAATGTAATCATTGAATATTGTAAGAGCTTTCATTGTCTGCTTATATGCCCCCTTTATTTATCCTACGGTCCTGACTTGGTGTACACGGAGAACACTGTAAGAACGGCCCATGTTCTGAATTCTGTCGCTGTACATTTCAAAAGTGCTAAACAAATAGTTATATTGATTACGTCCATCCTAGCTCGCTCATTAATGTCTTAATCGAAATTATGAATTGCCTCTTATCCGCATGTCGTCCCTTTATGCCATAGTTTGTACGTCTCAATAGTCATTGAAACCACATTTGTTTAAGCAAGTCAGCCATATCAGCTATATATTTTTTCAAAGGCAGTAAATGAGGCTGAATGAACTGTTTTGGTGCCAGGCAAGGCTCCACTGATAGCCAGGTGTAGCAGTGGTAAGATGTTGGGACTGCTGTTGGGACAGCTTTATGTAGGCCCTAACAGTTTGTGGGCCACGTTTGTCACCGCTGTAGTGCAATTAATGTATTGTTTAGTGTTGTCTTGTGTAGTGGCTTGGCTGGCATGCATCCCACTTTCTTTTTTTTTTTAAGCCCCACCAAGATTTACATGCTAAAATCGTCACTGACCATGGTTATGCATGTGCTTTCCATATTTCTTCAGAAAGATACATTTAAATTTAGCCCTATCCATATAGGCCAATTCCCACAAGTGTAAGGGGTTAAAGAGTTATGTGTTTTACATGACTGAATAGCCTGGGATGTTTTATGAACTTGGCCTACCTCTTATACGGCTATTTTTAAACAGGTTGCTGTACTCTCTGTCTTTCTCTCTCTCTCTCTCTCTGTCTTTCTCTCTCTCTCTTTATCTCTATCCCTCTACCTCTTCCCTTATCGCTCCTTTTTTTGCATCTCTTTCATCACTCTCTCCTCTGTTCTGCCATCCCTCTCTCTCCCTTCTTCCTTTAACCTTACATTTTTCTTCCCTCTCTCTCTACCTTCTTTCTCCCTCCCTCTCTGTCCCTCCCTCCACCTCGCCTCCTCCCTCTCTCTCTCTCTCTCCCTGTCTTTATTCATTTATCAGGTTGTTATTCTCCCTGCCTAGCTGTGCTAATGAAGACGGGATGCAGATGAGGGCGGAGGTCGTCTCTGTAGCATTCGACCCCGGCGCCCGTAGCATGCCACTCTGACTGCCACAGGTCAGTGGCAGCTGTCAATCAAACACACGCACACACATACACACACATGAAAACCACCAGTATATCAAATCAAATCAAATGTATTTATATAGCCCTTCTTACATCAGCTGATATCTCAAAGTGCTGTACAGAAACCCAGCCTAAAACCCCAAACAGCAAGCAATGCAGGTGTAGAAGCACAGTGGCTAGGAAAAACTCCCTAGAAAGGCCAAAACCTACGAAGAAAACCAGAGAGGAATCAGGCTAGGAGGGGTGGCCAGTCCTCTTCTGGCTGTGCCGGGTGGAGATTATAACAGAACATGGCCAAGATGTTCAAATGTTCATAAATGACCAGCATGGTCAAATAATAATAATCACAGTAGTTGTCGAGGGTGCAGCAAGTCAGCACCTCAGGAGTAAATGTCAGTTGTCTTTTCATAACTGAGCATTAAGAGTATCTCTACCGCTCCTGCTGTCTCTAGAGAGTTGAAAACAGCAGGCCTGGGACAGGTAGCACGTCCGGTGAACACACCGTAAAGTCAATATACTCACTGCAAATCCACTGCATTGCACAGCAACTGCGGCACCGTCTGATTTAACACAGCGCACAAAGACATACACTTCTTCTGGACCTATCTGAAATCGACTGTACAGGAAGGCTCACTGACTACATTGTTAACGATGTAGGCAATAAGCCTTACTGTACAGTCTATTTCAGATAGGTCCAGAAGACCTATCTTCAAGAAGACATCTGACCCTGTATATCAGTGGGGCACACTGTGTGGGCACACTGATATACAGGGTCAGAATTCACTGCCCCCCAGGCCCACCATACCTCCTGAGTCACTGCCCTGTGAACAGGTGAGGCCCTGCCTAATGTCCCTCCCTGCCAACCATAGTCACTGGGCCACAACCTCTGCTTCTCAACCCAGCAGGCAAAGGAGTCATCATAGACTCTTTGTTTCTCTGTGTGTGTGTGTCCTGTTACGTGTATGTACTGTACAATGTATGCATGTTGTAATGTATGTATACGCATGTGCAATATGCATTTTCCTCTATATAAACACACGTGTGAAGGTGGGTGTGCCTGGGTACGACTACGAGCATATGAGCATGCACGTCTATGCAGACACACAGGCGCACACACACGCACGCGCACACAGCTGCCACACTCACACACTCACAAGCACACACGTCTCTATTAGCAGTGATGCCGTTACGCCACCTTTCCTCCATAGCTCATATCTATGCAAAGCCGGGGCCCTGCCAATCAGTCACCCCGTTGACACGGAGCCCCACCTCCCCAATTAGAGCTGACAGGGCAAGATTAGGTGGGGGCCCGCCCCCACCCACCTACCTGCCTACGTGTCAATCACGCGCCCGGGCATCCGCACGCCTGTTTACTGTCAGATCCCATCGCCGTCTGTCAGATGCCACGGCGACCGTCGCCGAGGGAAGAGAGCGGGCGGGAAGAGCAGGGAGGGAGGGAGTGGGGGGGGGGGGTTCTGAATTAACTATGCTTCTCCCCACAGACCAGACGCACTTTTAATTCATGAAAGGGATGAGAGGAGAAGGTGAAAAGATGGAGAGAGCGAGAGAGAGAAAGGGGGAGGGAGGGAACGAGGGTGGAAGAGCGTTTAACACCCTGAGCAGGATTGTCTTTGAACCTTTCGGAGTGATATTTCCTTCCTTCTCTTCCCTGCCATCCATTCCCCGGTCCTGACTCTGTCTCCTGTCTCTGTGAGGGAGAACACCCTGTCTGGTTGGACCTCTCAAATGAATATTTAACACTGCTCTGTTTGACGATTAATAGGATATTCCACTCCTTGTCAATCCGTGTCATGCCAAACATTGCTGTGTGTGCCATGTTTGGCATGACAAGGAGTGGCAAGAAGTGAAATGTTAGTTAGCACAAAAGACTGGATTTCTCCAGGCTACCACAGATGTTTACTTCCCTCATAAATGTTAGAACATCTGTTGTAGCTAGAAGAGTAGAAGATATAGTCCGGTACGTACAGAAAATATGGGTGGGATCATTTGGTACCTGCATGGGGTTATTTGCACTTTAATGAGTTGACATAGCTGACGTTGAACCTGAAATTGTTCCCCCCGTTTATTGTAGTGTAGAGGTCAAGATACTGGTCCCATTGTGAGACCAGTGTGTGATACGTGTGTTTCAGGGTTTTGAACTTTTGCCTGTGTACACACTATGTAAATGTGTGTGTGTGTGTGTGTTTTCAAAGGGCATTAAGCAGTGCTCTGTTTACAATTATGCGTGTGTGTGTGTGTGTGTGTGTGTGTGTGTGTGTGTGTGTGTGTGTGTGTGTGTGTGTGTGTGTGTGTGTGTGTGTGTGTGTGTGTGTGTGTGTGTGTGTGTGTGTGTGTGTGTGTGTGTGTGTGTGTGCGTGTGTTGCCATGGTCCCAGGCCATTGGTCCCTGGTGGGTCTGTCTCTGTTCTGTGTTGGGTTCACAAGGTGAACACTCTCTAATCCCTGACAGGGGCCGATGGGGGCTGGGCCGGAGCTACTACCAGGATTACAGGGCCACAGAGTCAACCCTCAGGAGAGAGCCGGATAGAGAGGGAAAGGAAAAGGAAGGGGAGAGGAGAGAGGGCCAGAGAGGGAAGAGTCACTGAAGAGGAATGAGGGTATAAGAGCAGTGTTGCTCATCGGAGGCGTGTCCACCACTGACACACACACACACACACACACACACACACACACACACACACACACACACACACACACACACACACACACACACACACACACACATGCACGCACACACTCCAGAGGAGGCTGGTAGGATGAGCTATAGGAGGACAGGCTCATTGTAATGGCTGGAATGGAATGAATGGAACGGTATC
This sequence comes from Salvelinus fontinalis, assembly GCF_029448725.1. NCBI lineage: Eukaryota > Metazoa > Chordata > Actinopteri > Salmoniformes > Salmonidae > Salvelinus > Salvelinus fontinalis. The sequence goes on along the minus strand of NC_074697.1, from coordinate 45,767,143 downwards.
AAACATATGGAAACCCTGTTTGACTCCATTTCATTCATTCCATTCCAGCCTCTACAATGAGCCCGTCCTCTTGTAGCTCTTCCCACCAGCCTCCTCTGATACACACGTATACATAAACACACTAGGCATTAATGCACCTAAGGGTATTCTGTTGAGGTAGTACTGTCGATGCATTTCTGTAGTGTATTGATAATTTGCAGATAGTAACAAGAAACATGTTGCCTACGATACCATGTGGCAAGCAGCTGTTGGCCATGTTCACAGCAGCAGTATTAGAGGCATGTTCACCATGTATTTAAGCTCAGTCTGATACAGAACCCAGGTGCCCCTCTCTTTCTCTCACACACTCTCTCTCCCTCTGTCTCTCTGTTTCTCTGTCTCTCTAGTTTCTTCGTCTCTCTCTCTCACACACTCTCTCTCCCTCTGTCTCTCTCTCTCTCTCTCTCTCTCTCTCTCTCTCTCTCTCTCTCTCTCTCTCTCTCTCTCTCTCTCTTTTCTGTCTCTCTCTCTCTCTCTCACTCTCTCTCTCTCTCTCTCTCTCTCTCTCTCTCTCTCATTACATCCAATGGCAGTGTACGGAATAAGCTAATGCAAGGAGCTGCTTGTGGATTTGACATCTCTAACGCAGTTCCACTTCCGATCTGATAGAATCTAGCCCTTCACATTGCATTATCCAGGAACCTTTAATACACATCTTATACACATTTTTATATTTTGTGTATTTTTTCTTCCAAACGGCAATGAATACTGACAAATAACTCAAATGCTCATATTATTTTATTGATGAAGTTTTCCAAAAAATTAAAAAATACAGAAATTAACTTTTGACCAATGCCAGCTGACAATATTTACTCTTCTATCTGCGTTGTGTTCTTACATCTTCTTCAGTATGCGGTCTGGGACGTACGCCATGGGATTTTCTTTGCCAAATGACTTTTTCAGCAGCTTTTCTCTTTCTTTCTCCGTCTGTTTCTTTTCGTTATAGATCCTTGCCACCTTGTCCAGGTGGGCTTTCACCCTCTCCTTGTTCTTCCTGACTTCTTCCTTACTAGCTGCTTTCCTAGCTCTGAGCAGCTCTTTCACTTTTTTCTTCTCCAACATCTCTCTTTCTTTCCTCTCCTTTTTCTCCTGCTTTGCCTTGACTATCTGGGCAATTTCAATTTCCATCTGAAAGAGAACGTCCATGAACGTTAGACAGTGATCTGAGATATTATTGTTACTCCTTCTCTAGCATGCAGACAACTTAATCTATTGAATCTGATAGTATAGTATAATCTGAACTGTGACTGGTTAAATGGAGTACTGTACCTGTGCCTGCTCTTGCTCTCTGAACCTCAGGACAGTCTGCATGTGGTGCAGCTTTATGTGTGCCTCCTTCGTCCGCTCCACAATATCTCTCTTCTCTATTGCCCATCTCTCTTTTAGCCTTTGCATTTTCTTAATTTCACTATTCTTTCTCTCCCGCTCCCCTGTAAACTCCAACCTCTCCTTTTCCATCTCTCCCTTTTCCATCTCCCATCCCTTCTTTTCTTGTCCATGCAGGCACAGAATCCTTTTCTTTTCTCTTTCCAGAGCCTCTATCGCTCTCTCCTTTTCTCTCAGCTCAATCATCCACTCCTCCGCTGCCTGCGTGCTCCTTCTCTTAATCTCTTCCTTCTCCTTCATCCACCGTCCCACCCGTTGATCCAAGAGGCTTCGTAGGCCAGCCTTGGCCTTGGCCCATCTCCCCTTGTCCTCCTTCCAGCCAACTAGGGTCTGATTCCTCTCCTGGTCTGCTTTGGCCAAAGCTGTCTTCAAACCATTTTTTGTGAGGTTCCATCCATTCCTCTCTCTTACCATCTCCTTCTCCGCCCTTTCATTCTCAGCTAACAGCCGGTTATTGTCCTCTACTGTCACGTTCCATAACTTGGCCAAAGACATCTTCTCCTTTGATATCTTGTCCCCCAATGTTTGTGTGTCGGCCGCTGCGCTTTCCCTCTGTTTGTCCAACACCTCTCGCTGCCTTTCATTCTCAGCTAACAGCCTCGTGTTCTCCACGGTCAACTTCCCTATCTTGGCAAAGTGCAGTATGTTCTCCATCGTCACCTTTGTCATCTTGACTTCTATATTTTCTTTGTCTGCCATTAAGCTTTCTCTCTGTTTCTTCAACATGTCTCTTTCCCTTTCATTCTCAGCTAACAGCTTGGTACTCTCCACTGTCACCTCTCCTATCTTGGCCATGTTCAGTATGTTCTGAACCTTCAGCTTTGCCATCTTGAGCTCCATCTTTTTTCTGTCTGACACTTCACTTTGTCTCTGTTTCTCAAACAACTCTCTCTCTAGCTTCCATTGGTAGTGGTTTACCTCAATAGAAGTCTCATTCTCCCTGATCTGTCTAAGCAAATCTTTAATTAGCCTTTCTCTTTCTTGCCCTGGTTCCACCCTCCCCTTGTTGACTTTCTCCAACACCTCTCTCTCCAGCTTCCATCGGTTGTGGTCTACCTTGTTACAAGTCTCAATCTCCTTTCTCATTCGCAGCAGCCCATCCATTTCTCTTTGTCTTTCTTTCTCTTGTTCCGTCCTCATCGTGTTGCCTTTCTCCATCTCTTCCTCCATCTCACTGACTCCTCTCTGTCTGTGTGATATTAGGTTGCTTCTTGTGTGAATATTTTCCGTCTGGATTTGAATGATTTGTAGTTTCAACAATTACCATAGTAACAGTAACAAACGTGATTGAGAGAAAAAATAACAGTAGGAGGTCAGCATTTGAAAGGAACAATTACATTTCAGTATTCCACTGTTAAAAATAAAAAACAACCAAACAAAACAGAAACTAACAGAAACTAGAAAATATGTGGAGAAACATGTATTCCTTTTTTAAAATGTATTCTCTGTGGATCTTTTTTTAAGTCATTTTCTTAAAAGTTTTCAAACTTCAGTTACCTTCAGGCTAATTGGTAGAACATATGAAATGCTAATAAGTAAGCAACCCTCTCTGATTTCCTTAGAAGTCAAACACTTTTACACATGATTATTTTCTGACTCACCTGTTTCAGTGTCACTTCTCCTCCTTGATTTCTGTCCAGTTGTGAAGATTAAGATCTGATGAATGGACGTGCTGGTTGTTTGCTTTGGTTTGGAACTTGAACCCCATTCTGAATTCTATGGTTGTTGCCTAGCCTAATTGTTGAGTCATAATGAGATTGGAATGTTGCCTTGAATTCCATTCTGGCCTAAAATCTCAGAATTCTCAAGATTTTAGAATTCTATTTCAAAATTCTTATTTGTGTAACACATTCTATATGCAAAATTCTAGCCCATGGATGCTGTCTGAAAGTTATACATTTTACATTCTCAGCCAAAGAAAATAAAGATGACTTTGTAAGTGTTGATTGCCATGGTGCCGGAGCTCTGTAAATATTGTTAATTAAAAAAGATATAAATATATTCTGTATTTGAGGGTTGAGCTACAATATCTGGTGGTTACCCATGGATTTGCAGGACTGACGGTGGCAAGTCTTAGCTTGGCTAGCTAGATGGCTACTCTAAATTTGAATGATGCACAGGTGTACATTAAAGCCAAGCCTGACACAACATCTGCTCTGTCAACCTTGTCCAACTGTCTGGAAGAGGTTAAGTCTTGGATGTGCAACAACTTCCTCAAACTCAACAGCAGCAAGACAGAGGCAATGCTGATAGGCTCCACCCAGCAGATCACCAACTCCTGCAGCATCCACCCTGCTATAGATGGCCACATCATCCTCCTCTCTCATCACAATCCTGGGTGTGAAATTCGACCCTGCTGTCTCCTTCAATGTCCTCGGTAAAATGTCATTCTTTCACCTGAAGATCTCCCGCCTAAGGCCCTCTTTCACCAATTCTGATGCAGTGCAGCTTATCCATTCGTTTTCTCCAGAATTGATTATGTGAATGCAGTACTTGGGGGCCTGCCTGCAAACTTAATTCATAAATTACAGCTCATTCAAAACAGCCCCTATGAACCTCCATGCGCCCCGCGGTCAAGCTACGCCAAACTGCTTCATGCCCCCAGGACCCGGCTCCAAACAATGGGGGAGCGTGCCTTTTCCTCCCACTCACCAAGCCTTTGGGGACTCCCTTCCTGACAATCTCAGGGCTGTTCAGACTGTTGCCACTTTTAAAGCAGGCCTTAGGACTTATCTTTATTGGCTGGCCTCCCCTTCCTCCTAGTCTTGATTGCTGCTTTAAGGAAATTGTTAAATATATTCGCTTTTTAGATTTGCCAACCCTGTTCCTGGAGAGCTACCGTCCTGCAGGTTTTCACTCCAACCCTAATCTAGCACAGTTGATTCTAATAATCAGCCTTGATAAGCTGAATCGGGTTAGTTACAACTGGGTGTGGGTTGAAAACCTACAGGAGGGTACTGTAGCTATTCAGGAACAGGGATTTAGAACCCTGGTCTAGATGTCTCTGTGTTACAGTCCCTATCACTGGGTGATGATGCCAGTTTCTGATACTTAAAAACAGTGATCCTGGAGACAGCCAACAGAGAGAGAGGGAGAGAGAGGGAGGATCTGTATTGGCCAGGGAGCTAAGTCACAAAGTATCTCAGAGTAGGAATGCTGATCTTAGATCAGTTCCCCACATTTTCGCTCATTGTGATCTACAAGGCTAAATGGATCCTAGATCAGCACTCCTACTCTGAGATGCTTTGTGAATACAGGCCTTGGTGGTTAGGAAAAGTGGTCCTGCAGACTGAGCCCAGTCCAGAGAGAGAGAGAGAGAGAGAGGGAATACCTGTATTGGCCAGAGCAGTTTGATGCCTTTAGCTAAATGATGGTGGCAGATGGAGGGATTGCTTTGGGAAGTTGTAATCCATCATGATTTCAGATGGACTCACAGCATCGCTATGTTTTTGGGGTTATGGTCTGGAGCTGTGATTGATGTGATGTGGAGGCTGGTGTAGTGTGTGTGTGTGTACGTGCGCGTAGTGTGTGTGTATTTTTGCCTTTCAGCATTTTCACTGTCTAAATGTACACCTGTGTGTACAGCGTGGTACGTGTGTGTGCTCCTGCATGTGAATGTGTTAGCCATGGTTTGCCAGGACGCTCCGTTGCCGTGTGTGTGTGTGTGTGTGTGTGTGTGTGTGTGTGTGTGTGTGTGTGTGTGTGTGTGTGTGTGTGTGCGTGTGCGTGTGCGTGTGCGTGCGTGTGTGTGTTATTGTATTTCTTTAAGCTGAAGCATTTGTCTGTGTCTCTCTCTCTTCCCCCTACAGGTTGAAGTCACACCCAAGTTAATTCTTCAATTAGCTTGAGCCAGATATTCCGGGAAGATCGGAGGGCCCGCCAATCGATGTCCAATTAGCGAGGCCTCGTGGCCCGGGTGAGACAAGGGGAGAGGGGGACCTCACCGGGCATGTTAGGGGGGGAGGAGGGGAGAGCGGGGAGCGGGAGGAGGGGTCGTGAGGGTATTCTGGAGGGGGAATGTGGATGGATGTTAGATGCTCCATCAAGCTGTGCGGAGACCGGTGTAATTAATCCATTTAAGACGGCTGATTGCAGATGACTTTGGGAATACAGGAGTGACCAGCCCTAGAGAGAGAGAAAGGGCGAGAGAGAGGAAAAAGAGAGAAAGAGAAGCAAAGAGAGAGACAAAGGGAAAGAGTGAAAGACAGAGAAAGAGCAGGGGTGTGTTTTGGCATAATCATCTGTGGAAATTGTATATTAGGTACCATCAAAATCAACAGTTAGCGTATCTGCTCTTGTATGTAGTGTAAAAATGGAGAAGTGACAGGCGGAAGCACAGCCCTCCAGCAGATGTGTTTTTGTTCTTGTGTATTAATAGGTCGATGGATGGATGAGCCACGAGTGTCTCATCATTCCAATTCCAATGCATTATTCCAATGCTTTTTACAGCTTTGTTAAGACTATTATTTTTTTTAATGCATTTGTGCCTGCTTTTTGACTACTCTAATGTATGTACGTGTTTCCCTTTAGTTCAGCTACTGTTGCACATTCATCTTTATATAGTTGTATGATTTTTACCATTTAGAAGCTGAGGCACATAATAAAATGTTTTGTTCAAGCTGGGCCAAAGTGCATTTAGGGAAGCTTTCATTCCATCACAACAATTTCATTTAAATACAAATGTTATATTTTGGGGATTGGGAAAAGTGCTTTATGAATGGAATAAAGTGCTTACTTATTACAGTATTATGAGTCCTCGTCCTTAGTACAGTGACGACCTACAAACGTCCTATTTTACACTTGTTCTCTGTGTAACAATGTTTAAGGTCACCTCTAATGTAGACCATTATTGTATGGCAAAACAGCATGATTGTGTGTGTGTGTGTGTGTGTGTGTGTGTGTGTGTGTGTGTGTGTGTGTGTGTGTGTGTGTGTGTGTGTGTGTGTGTGTGTGTGTGTGTGTGTGTGTGTGTGATGTCACCTAAGCTGGCTCTAGCAGTATGTGTCAGTAAATTTGAATATCTATTGATTAGCTCTGACACTGTCTGATAGACAGATCTATGTTAATACCACTCAAGACAGCCACAATGACACACGTACACACACACACACACACACACACACACACACACACACACACACACACACACACACACACACACACACACACACACACACACACACACACACACACACACACACACACACACACACACACACAGCCGACGACCGTGGCTTGAGCCATCCTATTCGCCCGCGGCTCTCCAAACTGAACAACACTAGCTGACAGAGAAAGACAGAAAGAGACAGGAAAATAGACGGAGACAGAAAAGGAGAGCAAGGGAGATAGAGAGAGAGAGAGGGAGAGGGAGAAAGAGAGACGAGGTAAAGAGTTCCTGATAGAAATAGGTAAATAGAGAGAGGAGGGGGAAGAGAGGAAAAGAGAGAGGCAGAAAAAGAGAGCGTGAAAGTGAGTGTCCGCCTCTCTCCGCTGCCGCCAGAGGCGAACAGACAGCCACTCCGCTACAGGAATGCTAATTCAACAAACAATTTTTTCTCTCTCATTTTACCTCCCTTCTCCTCTCTATGGGAAGTTGAGACCATCAGAGACAAGACTGTGTTATGGGCTTTGATGATGGTGGTGCTGCCACTGACATACATGATGAAACAAGGCTGGGTGTGGGTGTGTGTGTGTTTGGGGTCTGGGACAGACACTCTTTCACCCCCTTCCCTCCTTGTTCCCACCTCCCTTCCTCCATCCTAAAGGTTTCCCTATCTCCCTGCTCCACATCCATACCCCAATCTGCCCCCACGCCCGCCCCCCGGCTCATTCAACTACATAATGTTTGTCTGCGGCTCAGTAGCCATGGCGACGGTGTTCTCGGTGGGGTGGGGTGGGGGGGGGGGGGGGGTTGTGGGGTCAGGGGCCAATCGCAGGTCACTTAGTTGACCTCTGTCTGTCTGTGTCACAGGGCGGTCACCTTTGACCCCTGCCTCCCAGCCCTGTCTGAAACATGAGGCAGAGAACAGTTGTTTTGAGAGACATCCAAGAGGATACATGTCTGTTTGTTTTATCACCCAGGACAGTCATTCTATCATTTGAAGCATTCACATCACAGCGCAATGCCCCCCAGTAAAAACTATTGTTATTTCTCCCTTGAACTTATGCACAGAGCCCTGCTGTTCAAACTGTCATCTGTTCAATTTCAAGACGTAACCTTGAGACTAGCGTCTCCCCCCCATCCCCCCCTGGCTTTCGGCAGGCCCATGGCATCTTCAGAGGTTGCAAACTCTTGACGTGTGATCCATTTAGATAGTGCTCCGTTTTTTCCCCCCGTGCACACAACCACTCATGCACGCTCACACGCACGCGTGCCCGTGCAGTCATGCAGTTTTTTGGGGTTTAAAGTCATCTCCGATAAGCTTGACAGACAGGTAGTAAATGTTTGGAAAGTGTGTGTCGCGAGTTATGGTTATATGGGGCGGCAGGTAGCCTAGTGGTTAGAGCATTGGACTTGTAACCGAAAGGTTACAAGATCGATTCCCCGAGCTGACAAGGTAAAAATCTGTCTTTCTGCCCCTGAACAAGGCAGTTAACTCACTCTTCCTAGGCCAAGAATTTGCTCTTAACTGACTTGCCTAGTAAAATAAAAATATGTTTCTTTAAAAAAGACAGGGAATAATAACCTTTATATTTTCAGCGTTTCAATTTCAGTTTGAATGTCTGCTCATTGCTTTCTACTTCAGTTCAAATACATTCTGTTGTCCAAATCATCCCCATCTGGTTGTTTTTCCCACATACGCGGTATGTGAAGGTTTACATTGAACATTCCAGCCTTGTATATCATCTCACTTACATTCACCTCACTCCAGCCCCACATCTCCCCATGCTCCGTCCCTCTATTTTCTTATCTGTTTTCCTTTCTCTCTCTCTCTCACTCGCTCTCTCTTTCTGTCTATCAGTCTGTCTTTTCTCCGGCTCCTCTGGCTGGTCCCCCTGTGGCACACCGTGTCGTGTCCCTAATTTATTTATAATTAGTGCTCTTTGTCGGGATGCGCGGGGAATGTTAAAGTACAAGCCACTCCGCTCTGGGTACAAATGGGCTAGTGTTCCTGCCTCTCCTCAACACAGCGACCCAGTAGGGAGAACTCTACTGCTAGCCACAACCACAGCCCAAGACATAGGCCAGCATCTTAGGACCCTGGGCACACACACACACACGTACACGCATGGACGGGCGCGTGCATTCGCACACACAGATATACAGGTAAATGGTTGAGAAGGCTTTTCTGTGCAGTATTCAACGTTTACTCATTTGCGTTGCGATTTTGAACATTATTTAGGGTGTGTTTGGAATTGTCTTGAGTGAAATGTGAATGTGAGAGCGTGTATTATAGGTTTCTTTGCTTGTTGGTGTACTAAGACTGGTCATGAATTATCTCCGTTAACATTTCTTATCATGTCACTTCTTATCAACCCCGTCATACTATATATACATTTTATTTAGGGGGTATTGCAGATAGATTGTAAGTTCCATCATTGTAATTGTCTGCATCATTTCCAATCCCCCATATATGGCCTTCTGGGCAGAGTTGCAAAGAAAAAGCCATATCTCAGACTGGCCAATAAAAACAAAATATTAAGATGGGCAAAAGAACACAGACATTGGACAGAGGAACTCTGCCTAGAAGGCCAACATCCCGGAGTCGCCTCTTCACTGTTGACGTTGAGACTGGTGTTTTGGCGGGTACTATTTAATGAAGCTGCCAGTTGAGGACTTGTGAGGTGTCTGTTTCTCAAACTAGACACTCTAATGTACTTGTTCTCTTGCTCAGGGGCCTCCCACTTCTCTTTCTATTCTGGTTAGAGCCAGTTTGCACTGTTCTATGAAGGGAGTAGTACACAGCGTTGTACGAGATCTTCAGTTTGGTGGTGGTTTCTCGCATGGAATAGCCTTCATTTCTCAGAACAAGATTAGACTGACGAGTTTCAGAAGAAAGTTCTTTGTTTCTGGCCATTTTGAACCTGTAATCGAACCCACAAATGCTGATGCTCCAGATACTCAACTAGTCTAAAGAAGGCCCGTTTTATTGCTTTTTTAATCAGAACAACAGTTTTCAGCTGTGCTAACATAATTGCAAAAGGGTTTTCTAATGATCAATTAGTCTTTTAAAATGCTAAACTTGGATTAGCTAACACAACGTGCCATTGGAACACAGAAGTGTTCATTGCTGATAATGGGCCTCTGTACACCTATGTAGATATTCCATTAAAAATCAGCTGTTTCCAGCTACAATAGTAATTTACAACATTAACAATGTCTATACTGTGTCACTGATCAATTTGATGTTATTTTAATGGACAATTTGTTATATTTTCTTTCAAAAACAAGGACATTTCTAAGTCACCCCAAACTTTTGAACGGTACAGTACCAGTCAAAAGTTTGGACAAACCTACTCATTCAGGGGTTTTTCTTTATTTTTACTATTTTCTACGTTGTAGAATAATGATGGACTGCCATTTCTCTTTGCTTATTTGAGCTGTTCTTGCCATAATATGGACTTGGTCTTTTTCCAAATATGGCTATGTTCTGTTTAACACCCCTACCATGTCACAACACAACTGATTGGCTCAAATGCATTAATTGAATTGCATTCCGGGTGACGACCTCAAGAAGCTGGTTGAGATAATGCCAAGAGTGGGCAAAGCTGTCATCGAGGCAAAGGGTGGCTACTTTCAAGAATCTAAAATCAAAATATATTTTTGATTCTAGATATGTGTTATTTCATAGTTTTGATGTTTTCACTATTATTCTACAAAATAAAGAAAACCCCTTGAATGAGTAGGTGTGTCCAAACATTTGACTGGTACTGTATATATATATATATATTTTCCGTTATTATTTTCCACTAACCCTGCCACCCCTCCCATAATTGGAGTAAACAGCACTTAGGCTTCTACTTCCAACTTAAACACGCTATAAACGTTTTATAGACACAATATTTTTTTATATTTAGTTTGTTTCTAGTCCTGTTCTTCCTCTACCCTCCACCTCTCCCATCTATCTCTGATGTCCATCTACTTTGATGTCTATCTGCCATATATTTTTGAACTGTGCTGTTTCACAAAAGTTCTGAACCTATATACATTATTACATTATATTTAACGTTTGTTATCTTGTTGTTGTTAGTCCCAACCTTCAGCTCCATTCAACTCCTCCCATCTATCTCTGAACACCATTCATATTGGATTTCTTTTTTGGCATATATTTTTCAACTGTGCTGTGATGCTTCACAAAAGTTCTGAACCTTTCTATTCTCATAGTTTCTACATTTTTGCTAAAACTATTATTATATTATTAATCGATTGACTATGACTTTTCAAATCACCCAGTATTGCCATCTACAGCGTTAGCTCCAGGTAAATGTTGCAATTCTTCAGCCATTCCGGGTCCTGTGACCAAAAACAAGCTACATATGGACAGTACCAAAACAAATTATCTAATGATTCTGTCTTTTTGCGGCAAAATCTGCAGAGCTGGGAAGGTTATACCCCTCATATACAGTATATAACATTCTATTGGTTGAAAAATTCAACGTTTTGAATCCAGCGTCGTTTTGTGTATCAGTTCATAAAGCATGTCCCATGGAATCGGTACATCGAGAATCACTTCCCAACTATTTTGTAATCTATATGGCACAGCTGGCAATTTTTTGGTCATTAAATTAAACTGGTATATTTTTTATTAATCACAATTTTAATTTACCAATTTGGTCCTTAATGCGGGGCCGACAGACAAGTTCCTTACTTTTTCCCCCTTCCACTTGTGTCACGTCCTGACCATAGAGAGTCTTTATTTTCTATGGTGGAGTAGGTCAGGGCGTGACTGGGGGGTGTTCTAGTTTATTATTTCTATGTGGGGTTCTAGGTTTCATTTCCTATGTTGGTGATTTGTATGATTCCCAATTAGAGGCAGCTGGTAATCGTTGTCTCTAATTGGGGATCATATTTAAGTAATGTTTGTTCCCACCTGTGTTTGTGGGATATTGAATTTTGTATTTTGAGTAGTGTATGTAGCACCTCTTTAGTCACGGTTTGTTTATTGTTTTTGTTAAGTTTCACTTTATCATTAAAATTATGTGGAACTCAACATCCGCTGCGCCTTGGTCCATTAAAACTTCTTATGGCTGAGGGCAGTATTGAGTAGCTTGGATGAATAAGGTGCCCAGAGGTGCCCAGCGTAAACTGCCTGCTCCTCAGTCCCAGTTGCTAATATATGCATATTATTAGTATATCTGGATAGAAAACACTCTGAAGTTTCTAAAACTGTTTGAATGATGTCTGTGAGTATAACATACCTCATATGGCAGGCAAAAGCCTGAGAAAAAATCGAACCAGGAAGTGGGAAATCTGAGGTTGGTCAATTTTCAACTCAGCCCCTATTGAAGATACAGTGGGATATTGGTCATGTTGCACTTCCTAAGGCTTCCACTAGATGTCAACCGTCTTTAGAAACTTGTTTGAGGCTTCTACTGTAAAGGGGGGCTGAATGAGAGGGGATTGACTCAGAGGTCTGGCAGAGTGCCAGGAGCTGGTCACACGCATTCACATGAGAGGTAGCTCCCGTTCCATTTGCTTTTTCTGAAGACAAAGGAATTCTCCAGTTGGAACATTATTGGAGATTTATGTTAAAAACATCCTAAAGATTGATTCTATATATCGTTTGACATGTTTCTACGGACTGTAACGGAACTTTTTGACATTTCGTCTGCATCTAGTGAACGCGCTTCGTGAGTTTTGATTTGTTTACCAAACGTGCTAACAAAAGTAGCTATTTGGACATAAATTATGGACATTATCGAACAAATCAAACATTTATAGTGGAACTGGGATTCCTGGGAGTGCATTCTGATGAAGATCATCAAAGGTAAGTGAATATTTATACTGTTATTTCTGACTTCTGTTGACTGCACAATATGGCGGATATCTTTTTGTCTTGATTGGGCTCTGAGCGCCGACCTCAGATTATTGCATGGTTTGCTTTTTCCGTAAAGCTTTTTTGAAATCTGACACAGCGGTTGCATTAAGGAGAAGTGGATGTAAAATTCCATGTATAGCACTTGTATCTTTGATTAACGTTTACTATGAGTATTTCTGTAAATTGATGTGGCTCTCTGCAAAATCACCGGATGTTTTGGAACTACTGAACGTAACGCGCCAATGTAAACTGAGATTTTTTGAAATAAATATGAACTTTACCGAACACAACATACATGTATTGTGTAACATGAAGTCCTATGAGTGTCATCTGATGAAGATCATCAAAGGTTAGGGATTAATTTTATCTCTATTTCTGCTTTTTGTGACTCCTGTCTTTGGCTGGAAAAATGGCTGTGTTTTTCTGTGATTTTGCGGTGACCTAACATAATCGTTTGTGCTTTTGCTGTTAAGCCTTTTTGAAATTAGACACTGTGGTAGGATTAACAACAAGATTACCTTTAAAATGGTATAAGATACTTGTATGTTTGAGGAATTTTTATATGAGATTTCTGTTGTTTGAATTTGGCGCCCTGCACTTTCACTGGCTGTTGTCATATTGATCTCGTTAACGGGATCGCAGCCATAAGAAATATTAATTCTACAAACGAGCGTGACAACTTGCCTCTTCCATTTTGTTTGTGGTAATGCTGCAATTAATTGGTTGTAATTTTGGGTAGAGCAGACATTTCCATATATTTTTGTTAGCTGCATGTGTGACAACTCCACCAGTCCTATTTATGATATCATTTTTTATTATTTATTTATTATTTTATTTAACCTTTATTTAACTAGGCAAGTCAGTTAAGAACAAATTCTTATTTACAATGACGGCCTACCAAAAGGCAAAAGGCCTCCTGCGGGGACGGGGGCTGGGATAAAAATAGAGACAACAAAACATCACACGACGCAGCCACAACTGTCAGTAAGAGTGTCCATGATTGAGTCTTTGAATGAAGGGATGGAGATAAAACTGTCCAGTTTGAGTGTTTGTTGCAGCTCGTTCCAGTCGCTAGCTGCAGCGAACTGAAAAGAGTAGCGACCCAGGGATGTGTGTGATTTGGGGAACTTTAACATAATGTGACTGGCAGAACGGGTGTTGTACGTGGAGGATGAGGACTGCAGTAGGTATCTCAGATCGGGGGGGTGAGACCATAGTGGGTTTTATAAATAAGCATCAATCAGTGCGTCTTGTGACGGGTATACAGAGATGACCAGTTTAGAGAGGAGTATAGAGTGCAGTGATGTGTCCTATAAGGAGCGTTGGTGGGAAATCTGATGGCCGAATGGTAAAGAACATCTAGCCGCTCGAGGGCACCCTACCTGTCGATCTATAAATGATCTCTCCGTAATCTAGCATGGGTAGGATGGTCATCTGGCAGCTGGGGTGAAAGAGGACAATTACGATAGAAGAAACCAAGTCTAGATTTAACCTTTGCCTGCAGCTTTGATTTGTGCTGAGAGAAGGACAGTGTACCGTCTAGCCATACTCCCAAGTACTTGTATGAGGTGACTACCTCAAACTCTAAACCTTCAGAGGTGGTAATCACATCTGTGGGGAGAGGGGCATTCTTCTTACCAAACCACATGACCTTTGTTTTGAGGTTGTTCAGAACAAAGTTAAGGGCAGAGAAAGCTTGTTGGACTCGAAGAAAGCTTTGTTGTAGAGCGGTTAACAAAAAATCTGGGGAGGGGCCAGCTGCGTATAAGACTGTATCATCTGCATATAAAAAGATGAGAGAGCTTCCTAGTGCCTGAGGTATGTTGTTGATGTAAATTGAGAAGAGCGTGGGGCCTAGTATCGAGCCTTGGGTTACTCCCTTGGTGACAGGCAGTGGCTGAGACAGCAGATGTTCTGAATTTATACACTGCACTCGGAGAGAGATAGTTAGCAAACCAGGTCAAAGACCCCTTAGAGACACTAATACTCCTTAGCCACCCCACAAGAATGGAATGGTCTACCCGGGCAGGCCTGGGCAACTCCAACACCTGATTGGTGTCACACTTTTGCACCAGCCCCAGCTAACACACCTGACTCCAATAATCAAATAATCTTCAGTTAAAAATGCAATTCATTTAATCAGGTGTGTTTGCTAGGGATGGGGGAAAAGTGTGACACCAATCAGGCCCCTGAGGCCTGGAATTGCCCGGGCCTGGTCTACCGTATCAAAAAGCTTTGGCCAAGTCAATAAAAATAGCAGCACAACAACATTGCTTAGAATCAAGGGCAATGGTAACATCATTTAGGACCTTTAAGGTTGCAGTGACACATAGATAACCTGAGCGGAAACCCAATGTCATCCCAGAGAGAATACAATAGACATCAAGAAAGCCAGTCAGTTGATTATTGACAAGTTTTTCCAACACTTTTGATAAACAGAGCAAAATTGAAATTGGCCTATAACAGTTAGGATCAGCTTGATCTCCCCCTTTAAATAAAGGGCGCACCGTGGCTGCCAACCAAGCACTGGGAACCTCCCCAGAGGGAAGAGATAGGTTAAAAGGGTCAGTAATTTACAAAGATTGTACCTTTTTTAAAACATTTTTTTAACAAAATAAAATACTATATTTGAGTTTAACCACAATATTTGTTGCATTATTTGTTCTGGCTTTTCTAGTGGATTAAACTGAAATTGCAACGAACTTTATATTGCTTGTTTTAAAAATAACAATATTTTGGAGATGTTTTCGCTTTCAAATAACCGAAAGTGAGAGGTTGTTATCTGAATAACGGGGAAAAGGACATTCTTGAACATAGGGTGAGACATTCTTACTAACTTGCTAGAGAACCAGTTCGGATTTAAGTATAACTTTTGTATAACTGACGCCTTTAGTGAGAGGTCATTTTTTTAAATATTTAATCATTTCAAATTCATATTAATTATATAAATAGGCCCGTTTAATTTTGGCTTGCCATTCCAAATAAAATTGAATATTTTTTGCTCATATAATTTCAAAAACAGGTCACTAGGTGTAGGCAAAACCATAAGCAAATAGATAAACTGGGATATGACAAATCAGGGTGATTTTTCCACAAATAGACAGGTATTTTCCTTTCCATGGTAGCAAGATCTATTTTTGCTAACTTTCTATAAAAATGTATTGGAGTGAGATTTCTTACTTTCAGGATATGTATACCGAGTATGTCCACATCCCCGTCAGACCATTTTATTGGTATACTACACGGTAATGTAAAAGTATTTTTTTTAATGTGATTCAATACGTAATATTTGGTTTTAATCCAAAGATGTTATAAAAAGTATATAGATCCTCTATGAGGCTGTGGAGGGATTCTAATTGTGGATTTTAAAGGAAACATGAATCCATCAGCGTACAATGACACCTTTGTTTTTAAGCCCTGGATTTTTAACCCCTTGATATGATTGTTGGATCTGATGTTAATAGCTAACATTTCGATGGCAATAATAAATAGATATGATGATACTGGACAACCTTGTTTTACTCCTCTTGACAGTTTAAAACTTTCTGAGAAGTAGCCATTATTTACTATTTTACATATAGGGTTACTATACATAACGTTGACCCATTTAATAAGAGATTCTCAAAAATTATATTTCATAGTATTCTATTGTTTCCAGTACGTGTCTTATGTTATCTCCAATGTATCGTCTATGTCAAAAACCTGTCTGATTAGGATGAATAATATCCGACAATACCTTTTTAATTCTATGCACTAAGCATTTTGCTTGATTTTTTTTTTTGCTTGAACACTGAAGTGTCAGAGGCCTCCAATTTTTTTTACCCTGTCATACTTAATTTACCTCAGCAACAATGGCAGTAGTGACAGGAAACGCATGCAAGCAAGCACGTACACACGTGCACGCACATGCACTATCGCACACACACACTTGTGATCAACCAGCAGGAAGAGCTTTTGTCCTTGGGCTGGGAGGGCACCTGGCTCCTCTCCCGTCCTTGTGATCTCTCCATTCCTTCCCTCTCGTGCATTCTATCCCTGCTCTATCCCTCTTTTCCTCTTCCCCTCTCTTCTCCTCGGATCCCTTCATCCCCCATCCCTCTCTCCTCCGCCCAAGGCAATGCCGTCCTGCAGGCTTTGATCAGAGGGCCAGGGAGGAGAGAGGAACTGGGTCAAAAAGTTGTGCTGGAGACTGCAGGAGAACAAGGCTGGAATATCGAGTAGGTGAGACCGAGAGAGAGAGAGAGAAGGGAGGGAGATGGAGAGAGTAAGATGGGGTAATCTAGAGAGTGGAGAGAGAGAGAGGGAGAGGATGAGTGGGAGATGGGGAGATATATATAGAGAGAGGGAGGGAGAGAGAGGGGTAGAGAAGGGGAGAGGACACCTGAACCGAGGGAGTACAGAGAAGATAAAAAGAAAATGAAAGGAAGCAACAGGAGGGGATAGAGGAGAAGGACGTGAGAAAGGAGAAGTGTCTTAATTTAGTGAAAAGAAAAAAGACGACAAAGCGTTTATCTTGGATGTGACGCTCAGCATGTAAGCAGTGGGTCAGAGAATCGGGCTTTCACTACACCACACTGTAGAGGACAGAGCTTGTGTGTGTGTGCGTGCATGCGCATGTGTGTGTGTGCTTGGCCCTGGGTGTGTGTCTGGCCCTGTGTGTGTGTGTGTCTAGCCCTGTGTGTGTGACTGGCCCTGTGTGTGTGTCTAGCCCTGTGTGTGTGTGTGACTGGCCCTGTGTGTGTGTGTGACTGGCCCTGTGTGTGTGTGTGACTGGCCCTGTGTGTGTGTGTGACTGGCCCTGTGTGTGTGACTGGCCCTGTGTGTGTGACTGGCCCTGTGTGTGTGTGCCTGGCCCTGTGTGTTTGTGCCTGGCCCTGTGTGTTTGTGCCTGGCCATGTGTGTGTGTGTCTAGCCCTGTGTGTGTGTGTGTCCCACAGGGCTAGACACACACACA